>NC_080065.1:150552955-150852955 GCF_949987535.1 Balaenoptera acutorostrata
AAATTACCTGTGTTAAGCCTATCATAATTAAATAAAACATGAAAAGTTAAATAACATTTGTTTGGCTACATTATGTATGAAAACACTTTGAAAGCTCTTGTATGCTACACAAATTGAAAATACTCAATTTTAGATTTGCAGATATAGGAATAAATAAATGCAGATATAGGAATCTAAGAATAATAATGAAAGCTATCTTTTAATGCACACTTACACAGGGCCATGCATAATAGAAATTGAACTACTTCAGTGCATTGTATTATTAAATTCTTATCTCAGCCCTAAGAGGTTGTGGGTACTAATATTAACCCCATATTACAGATAAATAACATGAAACTTAGAATAAATGAGTAGCTTAGCTAATAAGTGGTTCTCTAAGATTCTGTAATCCAGCTACTGGAACTTCTACAACTATAGAATATTTATGATCCTTCCTATGGATAGCAGTATAAACCTGGTGGTTGATTTTTATTCTGTAATCAGTGTGATCTGGGTTCATATTCTGACTCAGGGAGTTATGAGCTAGGTTACTTCGAATAAGTTAAATTCTCTAAGTCTCATATTTCTCTTTTATAAAATTATGGTTACACTGACTACGTTAGAAATGTTGTAAAAAGATTGTGAGAATTAGAGAAGTAATGCATAGGCTTTAAAACAGTCCCTAGTGTCTGTTGAACATTTGTTCATCTTCTATTATATATTTTAAAAAATTATCATCATCAGGTAAATATAAAGAGATGGTCGTAATAGCATTTTTTTTCATGTGTTTAATCATTTATGATATTCTACTGACCACTCCACCATATTAGAATGTGACAACTGATGGTTTAATTTTTATATAATTAGATCTCACTTTTTCCTTTTCTCCTTTACTTCATTCTTCTTACCCAACCTCATATTAAAACCTCACAACTATTGGAGAAAGATACTTTGCAAATGTACTGGGGAGTTGTTACCCAATGGTCCATGTTTAATATATGATGAAGAAAAGAAAATATAATTTTAAGATCTCCTAGTCCAATATTTTATTGAGTTAAAAGTAAGTCATGTTTTACTGATGATCATCATTGTCACTGTATGCAGAAATTACTTTGTAAAGTGTTAACTTTTCTATTGGTGTCCTTTCTCATATTCATGTGATAAAACATTGATTTCCACACGTCCTCTCACAAATCCCTAAAACAATAAGCCAATTTACTACTTGAAAATCTCTCTCTTTCTCTCTCTCTCTCTCTTTCTTTATCTCTCTATCTCTTTCTCTGTCCATCTCTGTCATGCCTTAACCAGCCAAATAATAAGTATACATGTAATTAGGCTTCAATTTGCTTTTCTAAACCAATTTCTCTCTCTTAATTCCTTAAATGAACTCCATAAAACTAAACTGCATGTTATGTAGCTGTCTTCACAAGAAGGGGACAAGTTTGGAAAAATTGTAATCTACTCACTTTTACTCAAATATGTGGATAATTAGGGTAGTTTAAAGTTACCATTGTCTCTTGTAAAATAATCTTGAATTAAAGGGTAAACCATTCATAAATTCAAGCAAAAGTGTGCACTCCTATGATTTTAATTCACTTTGTACTAGAAACCTTATATTATATCAAGCAAGCTACATCATGATCTGATTATGAGAATCAAATCTTAATGTCCCTTGGGAGAGATGGTCTCATGAAAATAAGACATAGAAGAATGAAAATAACCAAACTAAAAGAGCATTGAATATATATTAATTTAATGGTTACCTGATCTCCCATTGATCCCTCAGTGCTCAATTCCTCATATTGTCTTCTGTGTAAATTAAGTTTCCTGAAAAACAAGCAACAAGAAAAAAATATATTCTGTTTTTTAAAAAACTGATCACAATATTAAAAATTGCCATTAGGGAGAAAATATAGCATATAGCTAGAAATATGGACTCTGAGATCTCATAGACAGGGATTAAAATCCTTATGACTCATTTAATAGCTCTCTTGTCTCCCTATCTTAATAACTCAAGATTCAGCTCTAAGTACCTCCTTATCCAAGAATCCTTTCACACAGAACACTGCAGATCTCTCAGGAGTCCTAAGCACCTATTCTCAACTCATTTTTAGGTTATAAAATATATTGATCTTTATAGGTATCATGTATTAAATTAAGTGTGTGTATATATATATATATATGTGTGTATATATATATATATATATATATATATACATATATATATAAAGTTTACATTTAGGCTTCCCAAGTAGACTATGAGCCCCTTGATGGCAAGTAGGGCGATATCCCCCATGGTGCCTGGCATAGTGCCTTGCACAAACTTTGTGTTCAACAAATATCTGATTTCTAAATTGATAGAGAAAGCTGTTTAGGCTCAGTATAGAAGATTAAAACCACTGACCTTGACCTTATATGTTTAAAAGAGGCAGAAGAAATGTAGATTTTGAATCAGAGCACCTTCAGTAATTGTTACGGTTGTTAAAATTGATATCTAAATCATACCCCCAAATAAATAACTTTACAAAAAAGCAAAAATACAAAGGAGGAGAAGATTTTGACTTAAGAGCTATATTAATCAATATAGAAAAAATTATTTGATCTAGATCAAAGAATCCTGACTCTATGTGTTCAATTTTAAGACCCATTCTATTTTAATCCCTGATTTAGGATTTATAAGTTATCTTTCCTTTCATCTCCAGGTGGAGAGGAAAAAAGTTGTGCAAGTGCTGTTTTCAGGTAGAGGAACACAAACTTTTTAAAATCGACTGGCATTTCCAAATTATTTATTCCCTACCTACTTATACTGTTTGTACCAGATGTCCAGATTTTACATCTGAATAATAAAGAAAACCATGTGTTCTTTGAAAAGTTGAAATTTTACTTCAGCAGTAGGAAATTGAGACCATTAATAACTACTTCAAACCTATCTGCACATTTCAAATAAATTCACACTCACAGCTAGAATATTCTGTTTTCCTCCTGTTACAGAGATTTGCATATGCTGCTACTTCAGCCTTGATACTTCTTGCCCACTCCACATCACTCATGTCCTTTTGCCTAAATAACATTTATTTTTCAACTCCCTTTTCAAATGTCACTTCATCAGAAAAACCTCCCTTAGTTTCCTCTAAGCTGAGATCATCTTCCTTTATAATAAACTCTCATAGATGACCACTTCTTTCATTTGAAACCATTACCTAGCTGCTAAATACACAGATATTTGCCTCCTCTGTTAGAACAGAAGCTAAGGAGGTGATGATGAATCATAGATATTTTTATACACACAGTATCAGATAGATTAAGGTAGGTAGCTTTATTGAATAATAAATTGGAGTAATTTAAGATATACATTAACTTGTAAAGTACTGATGCTTCTTCATTTTAATGTGGCATATGTTCCATGATGGTTTCCAATTATTTTGGTAACAGAGTCAATATTGATCAATATTTTAAATTTGTCTTCAGCAGTGATTTCTTAAATACATTTAGTCTCTTCACTTATTTACCTTAGCGTATGTTATACTCTTCACAAGTCACTCATTATTGGTTGAATATATTTTTATTTCTTCCACCCAGTTCTCAAAACTATCTACATTTTTGCCCCAAGCTGGCAATAGGACTTTTGCTCCTACTTTTCTGTACACTCTGTTTTTATTGAGGCCAGTCTCTTTAGGAGTCCAGAGCTGGTGAACACTATCCCTGCTGCAGTCAGTCACTAAGGATGCTCAGCCTACCTCTTCTCTGTTTAGCCAGGCTCTGCTCATCCTTAAACATTCAACTTCTGTCTCACCTTCTCCCTGACAACCCCAGACTCTGTTTATTCCTTTCTACTCCTGATGTCAATTGCACTTTTATGCTGTTTCATGCAATTTAGCACTTTCTTACATAGCATCTTGTATTGTTAGTGACTGTTTTACATGATCAATCTTGGATTCCTCAACTAAAACACAAGTTTACAGAGTCAGGAATTGTGCAAAAACACTTCTGTATCCAAAGGCAGCTCTAAGCTCATCATTGTCAGGGTCCCAGTAGCCATCCAGGTGCCAATTGCTACTCAGTCATCAAGTTCCAGTTCCAGATGCCTTTGTGAAGCTCCATCCTCCCTTAGTACCTGGCACATACCAGTATTATGGCCATTTCATTATTTTGCATTGTCATTTTTTTTTCTTTTTTTCCCTCTGCCTCCTCAATAGGACAAGAGCTTAGTAAGTTCAGGAATCATGTCTTTTATCACTATTATTTCCTTAGGATCCAGCACAGTGTCTAATGGAGGATAGGGGTGCAATCGTATTTGCTAAATAAATTAATTAATGATATTGACCTCTTTTCATTTGGGCAGGCATCAGATCTTCTTACTTTATAAGAAGATTACAGAAATTTGGATAAACTCTTAAAAAATATGTCTGCTTAGATCTTTAAAATGTATATAAAATGATTTAAATTTTGTATTAACATTTTACTCTGTGCACAGAGGATAGCACAGTGGTTAAAGACAAGCTTTGCAATTAGATGCATTAGAGTTCTGATTCTGCATGACCTCGAGAAGGTTACCTAGCCTCTCTAACTCTCAGTAACCTCGTGAAAGGTAAAAATATGACTAATTACCTCACAGTGTTTTTGAGAGAATTAAGTAGTTTGATGCGTGTAAAACTCCTGGCAAACTGACTGGCACAGAATGAGCTTTCAGTACATTTTAATCAATTATTACCTATTAAAGCAATTTAAGAAGGGAAAAGCCTAAATGTTGTTTCTTGTGCTTCACAGATGTGAAGGCAATCACATATTTCAGTTGAATATACATTTAAATATATAACATACAAGCACAAACAAAGACAAGTAGACTACCTTCCATTATCCATCTATAAAAACCAGACTACCTTGAGACACTGTATCAGGGGCTGGCAGACTTTCTCTGTAAGAGGCCAAATAGTAAATATTTTTGGTTTGGAAAACTATATAATTTCTGTCGCAACTACTCAACCCTGTTGTAGCATGAAAATAGCCACAGACAACAGGTAGACCAATGACATTGGCTTTGTCCCAATAAAACTTTATTTACAAAAACAGTGGGTCAGATTTGCCTACCTAAGGGATATATGGATGTCTTACTATATAATTCTACCACAGGTAATAGTTTAACATTTGTATAACATTTCTGCAATGATGCCATAATTTTAATGGAACTAGGATGCTTAAAAGGTAACCTTTAAGAAATATTAATGCATATTTCAACTTTTTGCACACTTGAATACATATGTCTAACCTCAACTGTGAAATAGCTGTTTACCAAAGACAAGATTTATGTTCTTCAATGGCTGTGGTTAAGTCAAATTTATCATGACCTTTTACCCTGGCATAGTACTTTACAAATCATAGATGCTCAATTCATATATGCATAAGTAAAGGCTAATAAAAGCCTCATATCTACCTAGGTATAATCCTGCTCATGCATCTTTAAAATCAATTGGAGACAGTATGAATTAGTGCAAGGATCTTGGGCTTTCAATGGAAACATGCCTATGTCCCTGTCCAGGTGTTCATCTTGCTGACTGTGTGTCCCTGGGTGAGTTCTGTTATGGGACAGAAATAATATTTATTAAGTATTTAATATTTAATAAAACAGTGGTTGTTAACCAGGAACAATTTTGTCCACAGGGGACATTTGTAATTTCTGGAGACATCTGTGATTGTCACCACTCGGGGGGAGAGGGTTGCTACCGGCATCTAGTGGGTAGAGGCCAAGAATGATGCTCAACATCCTACAATGCACGGGACAGCCTTGCCTTTCCCCCAGAGAATTATAGAGCCCAAAGTGTCAATAGCGCCAAGTCTGAGAAACCTCAGTCTAAAGATTTCTGTGAAAATTAATTCACACCGCGCTGTAAAGGTTTAGCAGAATGCCTGGCTCAGTAAATCTTAACTGTTAATAATGAAACCAAATTCTAGTGACTGGTAGAAAATAAACACTTATGCAAATTTTAAATAAACACAAACACGTATAAAAATAAATGAACTATCCATTTTGGAGGGCTAGAAGCATGTTGATGCATTTATTTAGATTAAATAATAAAGTTGATACCTATTTACGTATGAATTGACATCTGGGTTCCACATGCTCTTTGTGAGCCTTGAAAGGTTTTGAATGATACTTGCTGTTCTGTCATTCTCATGACAAATGTTTTATCCTGATGTTAATATCTGACTTGCTTTAAATTCATGTGGGAAATTTGAAAGTTCTATTTCCTGTCTTAAAAATCAATGACAACTTAATCAATGCTGTTAAAAACAAGCCCCAGTTCTTATTCAAGCCCCAGTAGAAAAGTAAACAAGCTGGAGAATTAAACGTGACAGAATCTTCACATCAAGGACAGAGAACATACTTCCAGCTAGTTCTTCTATATTTGTAGCCTGAAAAATTCCATCTGCTTGGTTCTTTCCTCAGGAGATTGAAGCACCTTGAAGGGAATAAGAGAACTTCAGCATTGCACTCATGTTTCATATCATTAGGTTTAAATTACGTAAATAACAGAATACTGAACTGTGACATATCTTGAGGTTACACTAATCTTAACTTGGGATCTCCAGCACAATTTTCAGACCCTTCTTCCCTACCAATAGGCCTACTGCTGCCACCTGCCCCCCCCCCCCCACTTCTAGGGGCAACTGAAGGAGGAGGCAGCCAAGAGGAAAAACAAAAATATCTCTGAGATGGTACTTACCAAACAGTGACAAAGCATTCACACACACCTTGAAGCTCATGTTCTTTCTCAAATGTAAATTTGAGTCAGTGATGGTCTACTATAAGTCATTGAAGTGGCTGGAAATGTGCCAGTTTCCAGTTATATCCATAGATGCAAACTCCTGCTTATGGGTGTCAGTTGCTACTAAATGGATACGTTGAGTTGGAGTGATGGTTGAGATCTAAGGGAAATTGGACTGTTCATGCCCCACCTAAAAGGGTTAGTGACTAGTCAATTCCAGTTTTCTTTGGCCATATAGATCCCGTGTTGTCACATCTTTCCATTTTTTTTCCAAGACAGCCAGAAATCTGGGTTTTTAAGGTTAGCATAAACGTTATGAGACTTAAATAAATATATAAACAATTAAAAAGCAGTGTAAAGCATTACAACCATGTCAGAGAACTGGCAGTTTCACCTGAAGTTAAACACACCCCTACCATATGACACAACAATTCTACGCCTAGATATTTACCCTAGAAAAATGAAAACATATATCTACAAAAAGATATTTTACATACAAATATTCACAGCAGCTTCTGTTTCACAATAGTCCCAAACTGGAAACAACCCTATCACTGCTCTTCAGGTCATTGTTCAAATGACACATTTCCTTACTTGCCTGACTGCTCTCCACTGAGTATGTTTTGTCTACATTCAACTTAGAATGGATCTTGAATCAACTAAAAGATTTTCAACATTCTTTGACAACGAAGGGCACAGTGGATCTGATCTTTGCTTTGTACTACTTTCCGTGTTTCTATAAATGTATTTAAAGAGGATGCTAGGGATTTTGGTAGTTATATCTTTCCACTGATTTATATTTCTCTGGTGACTCATATTGAATATAGTTTCTGAAATGGTTCAGACACTTCTATATCTGCCTCTGATAGACTATGTCTGTTTTATTCTTTCCTTGTACAAAAACATTTTTTCTGCTTTGCTTTGTTTTTGGCATAATGCGATTTATTTCAATCTTACTGAATTTGGTTCATCCATTTCTGCAAGCTGTTTAACTATATGGAAACTTTCTGTTGTGGAGGGGTCATATCTTTAGGAACACCAGAGTTGTAATTATCTCCATCATGATAGACATATACTATGTGCCACGTGCATTTATGTTAGTTATGCCATATAGTCCATGCAATGTGTAGATACCCTTTCCTCTATTATGGCTTTATAGATGAGGAAACTGAGATTCAGAATAATTAACTCACTTGCCTGTAGCCACACAGCTAGTAAGTGGCAGAGCCAGGATGGTATTCTAAGACTGCCAGTTTAAAAGTCCACACTCTTAACCATTATGATTTTGCTTATCTGAAATTTGGAAATAATTCTTATCAGTTCTATCCATTGGTAAAATGTACAGTAAGACTTGGGTCAAAGTACTAAACCAATTAAGAAAGTTACTCTTTTGTGGCACACACCTTTTATCAATTTAGCTTAAGTAAGGTAACAAAACCAATTAAATTTATAAGAAGGAATGTCCCCCACCCCAATTTTTAAAAATCTCATTTAAGAAATGTAACTTGAGGTCTGCATAAACCTGTGTGGACTTTAGCATAACATTTATTTCTGTTTGGAGTTTCCAACTTTGTTCTAGTCTACTCGTATGGTTATCCTAAGACACCTTTCTTGCCTCCGCATGTTGTCACATTTCTGAAGTCAAGTTGCATCTGTAAATTGATGTCTATATTTAATGCAGTAGAATTTCTAAGGGTGGAGTTATAACATGATGTCTCATTGGAGAGCTAGGGTAACCTATCTTAGAATCTTTTGAATGCTAAAGGTCATGCGCCGGTCTTTAGTTATCAATATCTATCTCTTTCTCCTTTTGAAAATGAGAGCTGTAATTTCCTTCTCAATTTTCCTGCAGCTCTTTTCTTGGCCCTTTATTCCATAGGATTAACTCAATACTGAGTTTCAGCCTTCTTTGTAAGTTTCTCACTTTGGAGTGTAGTAACTGCAAGCCAGGCCATGAAGGCTGTCAATGAAAAAATGTTGCCTGCCATATCAGTAAACAAAGGATGTTGCCGCCATCACATTGCAGCCGCCCTGACGGTGAGAGTTCTGAGGGAACTCGGGATAGAAACAGGATGCCAGCCATCTAGCAGTCAGCTTCTGCAGCCCTGAGGAGACTGGGATGAGAAAGCACAGGATGCTGGCCCCAGACAGGTGCACATCAAAGGAATGATTTCAATGAGCCCAGTCTCTTACATCTTCCATGCATAGAAAAATGCTAAATTCCATACCTTGAGATGTCTGGTTTTCTTTAATTAACAGTTATCTTCCGATGTTCTAATTCCCTGGTGTTTGTTGCAAAAACTGCTGTGTATCCTGGCTCCTCCTTGCTTCTTTGGAGCAGTCCCCAGAGCTCTCTGAGAGATAGCGTCCCAGGCTTAAGTCCTCCGTTCTCTCTGCCGAATAAAACATAATTCTCTACTTTTAGGCTCTGCATTTTTTCTCAGTCAACAAGGCATTTCGGGCAGAATGGTGCTCCCCAGTACTTTACCTGTATGTCCCCCTCAACCATCCTTCTCAAGTGTTTGTTTTACTCTTGGAATGCTATGCTTTTGGAAAAAAAAATTTTACCTCGTTAACCCGAAGCACTTCTTTGTTTTGTTCTTGTAAATATAAAACTTTTGAAAGATCTTTTGTTTGTCCTTGTGTCTTTATGAACACCATTCTTTGCATTTCAGCTTTCCTGACCTCATTTTTAACTCAGAAACTTCCATTTGTCTTTACTGTTTGTACATGCACCTTAAAAATTTAAGGGTAATACAGATTTCTGTGTTCAACAATGTTTAAGAATAGTACTACCTAGCATTTTGGATTATTTATAGATTAGGCATTCTAAGTACATTTCAAAACTTACCTAGTCTATACCTTTAAAAAATCGTAAGCTGTTAGTCCTCTTTGACAGATGCAGAAATTGAGAGTTTAATTTGCTCAAGTTACACGACCTATTAAAAAAGTAGAACGAATCCATCTAACTCCAAACCCGTGTTCTTAACTAACATTCTTGCCAAAATCTCACCTTCTGTTAAGTCCTTTATGCCTTTCTTACCACCTTGTTAGACATCTTACGGTACAGAACATTGCCTACTTTTCCTCTCAACTTTTAAAATATTTCTGAAGACTTTAGAATCATATATTTCTTATTTAATCAGGTCACATAAGGAACTATTCAATAGTGTTTTTTTTTAACCATATTGGAATGTAATAAATATTCTTATATGAAAATTTATGTAAAATGTAAAATTTACACTCACTTTTAACATTTCCCCACTAAATTGACCTGATTCTTGTACTTTGGCAGATGTCAGACATATATCACAAAGCAATAGGCTATAAAGCTAAAGAGATAGATGTTCAAATACTCTAAGAGTTGGTAGGAGGGAGGTGTGACTTCCAACTGGGAATGTGTAAGAGTCATGGAGGAGCTGGACTCTTCATTAACTCTTGGTAGCAGAGATCACAATTTTCTACCAAATCCCACTACCGTCTTTTTCTATGTTAATAGGATTTTGCTGGATGCATGGCTTGACTACGTTTCCCAGGCTCCCTTGCAGGTTTTTTGACCTTGTGGCTAAGTTTTCTCAGAGGGAATGTAAATAGAAACATAGTGGCCTCCAGGCCAAGACTTTTGAAAAAGGAAGTGAGTCTTTTGAATGTTCTCTTTCTCTTTCTCTTTCTAATGTCTCGATTCAAACAAGGGCTTGGTGGGATGACAGAGCTGGAAAATAGAAGGAGCTTGGTTCTTGAATCAACATGGATAATAGCTACTAGCAGAACAAGAACACCTGCCTTGTCTTGTAAAGGAACAAGAAATAACCTTCTATTATGATAAACACTGATATTTGGAGATGCGGTGTGTCTGTGATGGCAGGTTAGCCTCGTCTATAATATACTCTTTCAAACATTTAACAAAATATATCTACCACCTTTCATGATTTTACAGCTGGCATGGTTGCAGAAAAGTGTGTCCTGGGGGGCCAGCAAATAAAGAAGAAAAAAAATTGTAAAACACACTAATGCTGTAGAAGAGATAGTCAGTGAGTGCACAATGAGTTTTAAGAAGTTTCCCAGTGTAGAGGACTTGAAGGATGAAGACTACATTTTCAAAGAAATTGGAGAACAATAATCTAGGGAGCGAGAACAGCTTGAACAAAGTTGAGTGAGTCAGGAATGGATAATGGCCTGTTCGTGGGAAGTTTAGTCTGGCTGATGCACTAGGCACAAAAGAAATAAAGATGGACCCTGAAAGGATATTAAGATGGAGAGTTAGACTTGGCCAGATCTTGAAGCACTTTTAATTCCACGTGTGGTGAGCAGAATAGTAACCACGCTCCTCCCCAAAACATGTTGATGTCCTAATCCTTAGAACCAGTAAATATATTAGTGTCAAAGAAAAATTAATCAGTCAATCTAAGAAAGAAATGGAAAATTTTTTTCGAGCCAAATTTGAGGATTATAACCCAGGAAGAGCATCTCAGAAAGCTCTGAGAACTGTTCTGCCCATTAGAAATCAAGGCACAGTTATATAAGTTTTTTGAGACAGCGGGCTATACATCAAATGACTTATTATTGACAGTTTACATAATCCAGATCTAAGCGTCATTGTGATGGGTCATGTGACCCCTTACAAGATCAAGAAGGATTGCTTTCTTTTAAGGAGTTGTCTTGTTGGTGCTAGGAGAATGTTGCTCTTTATGATTGAGCAGGTATTTCTGCTGATGGGAGAGGTTTGGTTGGTGCATAATGCAGATACACAATGCACAGTGGGGGGAAGAGGGGAGACCAAAGGGCAGAGAAGAAGTTTTGTTTAAATTTCTCTTGTCTTGCAATAAAAATATGACTTTTATTTCACATTAGGTTACATGGCAAAGGGGAGTTAAGGTTGCAGATGGAGCTGAGATGGTTTATCAGCTGACCTCAAGATAGGGAGATTTTCCTGGATTACCTAGGTGGTAATGGTGTAATCCATGTAATGGGTGGTAACCGTAATCACAAACGTCCTTAAAATTGTGAGAGGGGCTTCCCTGGTGGCGCAGTGGTTGAGAATCTGCCTGCCAATGCAGGGGACACGGGTTCGAGCACTGGTCTGGGAAGATCCCACATGCCGCGGAGCAACTGGGCCCGTGAGCCACAACTACTGAGCCTGCGCGTCTGGATCCTGTGCTCCGCAATAAGGGAGGCCGCGACAGTGAGAGGCCCGCGCACCGCGATGAAGAGTGGCCCCCGCTTGCCGCGACTAGAGAAAGCCCTCGCACAGAACCGAAGACCCAACACAGCCATAAATAAAATTAAAAAAAAAAAAATTGTGAGAGGAAGATGTGACTATGAAAAACAGGAGAGAACTGGGCCCCATGGTGCTTGCTTTGATGATGGAGGAAGGGGTCATGAGCCAAGGAAAGCATGTGGCCCCTAGAAACTAGAAAAGGAAAGGAAATGGTTCTCCCCTAGAGCCTCCAGAGAGTACTGCAGTCCTGGCAACACCTTGACATGGGCCCAGTGAGATCTGTGTCAGACTTCCAACCTACAGAAAATAAATGTGTGTTGTTTTAAGTTGCTACATTGTGGTAATTTGTCATAGCAGCAATAGGAAGTTAATACTCTGTGCTACACCTGACCTTAGAGAACAGAGAGCATTGGGATCAGAACTGCCTCAGAGGGTCAGCTAACTGGGTTAACTGGGTAAGACCAGAAAAAGTGTGTCAGTGGCCTATTTTTAATAGATCAGGCCTCAAATAAGATGTTGGAAGCGCAGAAATAAGGAAGCAGAGAGGAAGAATATACTAGGCAGTGAGAATAAGCTTAGTTTGGGGCCCTGTGCCATCCAGAAAGAAGAGGGGAAACTGCGATGTATTTTGAGGGCAACGTGTCCTATAGGCTTATATAGTAGATAGAGGAGAATGATTTCAGCTGGGGGATGCTTTTCAAGATATTGTTACAAATCTTGATAACAAACCAAGAATTTTGGCTCCTGTTCATTCTTCTGAAGCATTTGTAAATCTCCTGGTGGTTCTCTCCTCCACATGTTATTTTACGCACAATGTAGAAGTAGTTTTACCCTGGAAGTGTAGGCCTATGTAAAAGTGACATCTTGTGTTGCTTTGATGCATTGCATTTCTGGTTTCCCGTCATGTTTCCTCTGTTCTGGAAGCTCTTTTGCTTTTCGTTCCTTCACTAAACAGAAAGGAATCACTAAACTATAATCACTGCAATGTAAGAAATACGACTCATGATATAAAAAACATTAGGCTGCTTTCTACCTTATTTACAAATTGTATGATAGTGACAGATAAATCATTCCAAGGAAGGAGTTTGCAGAATCCATTCCATTATCTTGTAATGGATTGTAGAATGAGAGAAAAAAGTTTGATGATTAAAATTAGATTCAGTAGTTATTAGGAAAATGCCTTAAAATAGAAAATCTACTGTTTCAAAATGGCTGGAAACTAGCCTATTTTCTAGAAGCTATTTTTTGGAAATGTAACTCTCTGTCACAAATGAGGCACTTGTGGTTCCAAGTGTGAGTATAGTATCCTATCTCCTGCTGTAAACTCTTTTCACTGTGGAGTTTGGCCTCAATGACATTTTATCAAAACATGCCAATTCATTTTAGTTAGGCCACAAATAAGATACACATGGACTAAATAAAAAAACGTACAAAAACCTGGAGAAATATCTAGATGATCAGTACAATGAATAAACAGGGTGTGGATAGTTCTTCCACATAGTTAAAAGGCTGGCATCAGAAATGCTAGGGAGGGAAAAATCTTTCCAGCACGTTAGTAAGGATTAAGGGAGTTATGATGAAACCTAGGATAATAGGGAACAGGAAAGGCTATGTGGCTGAAAACAAAGAAGAAAACTAAATGAAAGAAACCGCATGGGCATATGACCATCTCAGATAAAGAGTAAGAGAAAAGCCCAAAGCTTAAAGCTAAAAGAGAAAGGTAGGTTGAAAATCCCGGATAATAAAACTAGGGAACTGCTGGGGAGAAACACTTTGGAGAAGAAAGAAAAGGTGCCTGCATCAAAGATAGATGATACCGAATCTTAAACGAAGAGGAAAAAATGGTTGTCAAAGGGAAAGAAAACCACAGAAGCTAGAAGCCTAGTGTTGGAGAACATTGTTACAGATCCCAACCTCTGGAGGAGAATGAGACTGAAGGATAGGGGGAAGGACGTAGTTTCACTTTTATAATTACCCTGGTTAATTGCAGCATGTACAAACCCATCATTCACCCAATGTCTATAGCCCCGGCAAAATGAAGTGAAATGCCTACTGTTTGATGTGGTAAAAACAAAATGGGTTACAGAATCAGACATCCGGGTTTGAAGCTGGCTTTCACTTGCTATGTGATCTTTGCAAGTTTCTTAACTATTCGTCTTGTTTCCTCATCTGTAAAGTGAGGACAATTGCACCTTCTTCCTAAAGCTATTTTGAGGGAGAAATGAAATCAGGAAATCTCCTTGTGCCTGGTTGACACTAAAACTTCAATTAAAATTTGTGAGGAGAACGGCACTGGTTTCAATTCTTTCTGCCAAAGTAAATCGTAATGATGTGAGGGATCAATAAGAGAAATAGAATTCTAAAATTGCTTCTGTATCACTTATCTGGAGGAAGGGAAGACAGTTACCACCACCACCCCTTTTTAGGAGAAAGAGCTAATAACCAAGAACAACAGAGATGGGAATTCGGTGCAGGCCACTGGCAAAAGGTAGAAGTGTTCATCTCTTTACATGTCATTTCCCACTGTAGCATATAGAAACTGTGGTAGGCAAAACATTATACAGTTGCCTTTGTTTCAAAGTTTATCTGCAGTTTCAGGGATAATTTACCTGGGATAAAGTATGGTCTGTTGGCCACCTGAAACATTACCCACTGTGGTGCTGGTTCAAACTGTGAAGTCCTGGAGTCACACCTAGACTTTCTGAGACAAATCTCTAGGTGCCGGGCCCAACAATTTAATGTTTTTTGGTAAGATGGAGTAGGTTTCAGTGGTGATTGGGTGGCATTTTTGAAAAAGAAAGAGGTAGGTTTGGCCTTGGGCCACTGCTGATGATTCTGATAACACTGTACTGCCTGTATCCTGGCTGGGAATTGTTTTCAGCAGCCCTTACTTCCTGTAACAGCAAACTGGATTTGGGTTCTTGGCAAGTTTCCCCAACCTGTGCAATTATATACATTGGTAAAGGGGTGACTACTTTAGCAGGGTCCAAATATGTGGCTTGTTATGGTTTGTGGCTTGTTTATGGTTCCTCCTATTGGAAATAGTGTTACCACTACAGGGTACAGGACAACCAGGGTGGGTCCATGGAACAGTTAATAGGTAGGCCAAGAGGTGTATGGATTGAGTTAAGGTATATTGTGTTATTATAGAAAGGCTGCTCGTGATAGGAGAATTAGTGTATGGGATCCATGCCATGAAAACCTCATGCATCAGGCATTCAGAAAACTATAAAAAGTAAGAAAATCAAATCGAGTTAAAGTTGATTCAGTTTTACCAGCTGCATTTAGATCAATTCAGTAAGTTGGTTAAATGGAAGAAACTGAATGTCTACCCCATATAGTTCACACCTGGAAAATCTTCTACTCATCTCTTAAACTTCTTAACTAGCCTCTAACCACGCTGGCAATCTTCACTCAGCATGTCCGCACAGAGGTGATCATTTCTTTCTTTGTCCCGTCACTGTGCCTCACACTGTGCTGTATCATTCTACAATTATGTCTTTAAACATTTGTTCTATGTCCTAGAAAATGGCGACCCCCTTGAAAACAGATGCTAAGTCTCATTCATCTCTATACCCTAAGTACTGAGCTCAGGGCCTGACACATGATAGGCAATCAATATATATTTGTTTAAAGACTGATGTGATGGTAAAAGAAGTGGCACAAGTGTTCTCTGTCTTTACAGAGGACCATTTTAGTAAGAAAGTAAAGGCAAGTATATGAATTACTCTGTTGTAAGGTAGAGTAAGGTTAGAGTCATCAGAGATTTCATCTAATTAAGGGGATTTCAAAAGGCTTCACAGAAAAGATGGTGCTCAAGATAGGACTTAAGGAATTAATAGGTTTTCAACAAATGGAGTGTGTTTGGAGGAGAGTGGCTATTTCAGATAAATGAAACAGCATGAACAAAGGTAGAGGCAAAAACTCAGGGAATATCAAGTGAACAAAGCTAAGGCCATTCTGAATAGAGTTTCTTGTAGGAAAGGCAATTAGATTTTATCTCTTATGCCATATATGACAAATGGCAAACTAAGACAAAAATACTGCAAATATTTTACATTTAACAACTATAAATACTGAAAACTGCTAAAGATACCTTTTAACTCGGCAATGTATTGTGCTTCAGGAAGGTAGAAAAAGAGAAATATTTCAGTTTTGACTACATACTTGGGTTGTATCTAAGTTACTGTTTATGAGTAGCAAACTCTGCTTTCCAGAAAACTATGAGATTTGCAATTATTAAAGACGTCATGTCAAATTTATTCTTGGCTTATCAGTGTTATCTAAATCCTTGCTACTCAAAGTAGTATCAGCATCACCCCAGAGCTTGTGGGAAATGCAGAATCTCAAACCCTACCCCAGATCTACTGAATCAGGATGTATAGATGAACATGATCTCGGGGGGATTCATATACCTATTAAAGTTTGAGAAACACAGAAATAGTTGCATCGTCCAAGGGCAAAACATTGCCTGGGAAATTTTCTGGTATAGTCATACTTAATTCGTATACATGGTAGAGTATTGGTATCAACCCAAGATGTTACTACATGTTAATCTGAAAAAGGATAATTGAGGGAAAGTAAAAAGGATAATTGCAAACAATGACAATAGAAGACATTCTGAAGTTCAATATAAAATGGTCAAAAGATTTAGAAAACCCGAATCAATATAAATAGAAGGTAAGTGAAAACCATTTGGTCCATATTGGCATGATAGCTCTAATGTTAAGGACTATCTTATATAACATTTTCCATCAGAATCTGTTAGTAGTCTAAACAAATCCCTTTTGTTAAAAAGAAAAGGCTTGGAGGAAGACAAAAGATAATTAATTATACCTGAAATTTGCACAATGAACTGAGAGCAATATACCATTGAAAATCAAAGGATTATTGCAGCCTATTAACAGTAAAGATGTCTACTGTACTGGAAAAAAAATCTTAATTTTTACAGTTTATGACTATGCTAATTCCCCAAACAGACACATGGGTGACATTTATGGTAACTGAGGAAATTTTTCTCTCCCTTTAAGCATGAGAATTTGCATTTTCTAATGTCACATACATGGTAAAACATTGTCATGGAGGGAGCAAGTTATTCAGAAGTAGATTTAGCTTACAATAATATCAACACTTTTATTTCAAGCTCATTGATTTTTTTTTTTTTTACCTTAATGAGTACTGGAATTAGTAGAGTACAAAAAGCCCTGTATCAGTTGAAAATCTTCTCACATCTCAATTTAATTTAATTTGAAAATAGCTGTTTTACTGTCTCTCAAACTAAATTTAAGAAATCAAACAGAGCATTAACATGTTAATTAATAAGAGGTTCAGTGGGAAGGTAGGAAATGATTAGTTGCGTTCCGATTCCTTCAGACTTTCTCTAGGAAACTCATTAAAGGGCTCTTCAGAAGTGCTTTTCTGAAAAGATGACAAACACATGGCACATGTTCTTCAGAAATTTCAAGGTGTAAGGCCTATGTCTGACTTCTTTCCACGGTGTGAAGACTCAGAGGTGTGTTCAGAAGGGGAGAAACCTTGGTGGCAGTTAATAAATAATATGTAGTATGTCCCAGGCCACACACATGCACCAGTTCGGGAGGGAAGAGGTCAAACTCAATGTACTCAATGCGCGGGAGCCATTTTCTTTGGGTTGGCCAAGAAGAGATATTCCATGTTTTTCTTCTAAGAATCAGAGATAGATGAGGAATTCTCTAAATAACCTACATTTTACAGCTTTTTACACTTTGCAAGAAGTTTCCATAAATATTAACTCATTTGATCTCAACCACTAGGGTAACTAGGTAGGTTGGACATAATTCCCGGAGGAAGCAAAAAGCAGTCAAAATGGTCCAAACTCACTTTAGCTGTTCTGTTGCATGTGTTTATAAACTTTAGGTTCTTTCTGTTTGTTTCACTATCTTTCTCTCCATACCTAAACAGACAGTTTTCCAAAAAGTATTTTAGATGCTTAAACAAGTATATATAATTCCAGATAAAATAGGCTTTAGATATTGGGATAGGAAAGTAAAGGAATGCCAGTTATGAAATCAGTACTCAACATACCAAAGTCTTATATTCTTGCTAGAGAAAACCCCAGGATTGGATCTCATTTTTGTACCAACCAATGGAAGAAAGGGAATAGGTGGCATTTTAGTAGTGGTTCTCAAAAAAGTGTGGTCCTCAACCAATAATATCAGCATCACTTGGGAATTTGTTAGAGTTGGAGATTCTTGGGCCCTACCCCAGACTTACTAAATCAGAATCTCTGAGGGTGAGGCCCAGTCATGTCTGATTTATTAAGTTCTCCAGATGAATCTGATGTCTACTCAAATTTGAGAACCACTGCGATATAGAATTAGTCCTAAGATAAAAGCAGCTAAACAATTACTTATAAGAGGATTACATTCATGAGATGGGACTTTTTCTATTTCATTCACCTTTGCATTCCTGCCACGTGGGACCGAACCAGGCATATATAGCACACATGCCATAAATTCTTATTGAATCAGTAAACTATTCCTCAGGGTATCTTCTAAAAATTCTTGTAAAGTGGGTAGTGTCTAATGTAGCAAACAAATTCTTAGTAATAAATAAAGCAACACATTTCATGGGGGTTTTATAATAAGTAGGAATATAGGCATGAGTGAATAAAACTAATTGCATGAATAGCCAGCACTTTGTAAGCTAGAACAGCTAGTCTCAGACTTGGCTGTTCAAACCTGGCCTGATTATCAGAATTACCTGGAGTGGCCACAATAATTCTGATACATTCAGTAGTCTAAAGTGGGACCCAGGAATGGGAATTTAAAAATGTTCTATAAATGATAATTTATATGTGCAAATATGTGTATGTATGTATGTAAACATACACTTCCATACACCCATATACTGTGTTCAAGAATTAGGTACTGATTATGTAATTTAAAATATAATTAAATGTATATATATATTTAATTGGAAAAGTAACATTAGCTTCTTTGAAAAAAATTAAATGCAAAAAATTATAAAAGTGAAATTTCCCCCACCCATCTCACTCTCAGGAAGAACAAACATTCACAGTTTGGTAGCTTTTTCTGAACTCAAATTTGTGTCTGTGTTAATATAAAACTATATGCATTTTATTTAAAATAGAATAAATATATATATATAATACATATACAAATATTATGTAAAATATAATAAATAGAATTATTTTAATTTCTTCTGACTTGCAGTTTTTTACTCAGTGTATCTTAAGCAACCTTCCTCACCAATACCTAGAATACATAGAGGGCTGATTCTTTTTAATGACTGCACAGTATTCTATAACGTGAGTTAACTACATCTTATTTAATAATTTCTCTATAAACATTCAGAGCTACAAATAACAGTATAATAAATAAATTTGCAAATGTTTTGCTAGAGAGATCCTTTAAGTGGAATTTGGAGTGAAGGGAAAGATATTGAGGACTCTGGTTTTTTTAATAGTGAATTATTAGAATAAGTTTAAATCCCTAAAGAAACACAAACTTATGAAAAAAATCATTTTTTATTTAAGAAATTCCACAACTAGTAGTTTTAATTTAAGGAGCAGAGCAGGATTCAAAACAGGCTGTCAGGCTTCAGAGTTTGTGCACGAAGCCACTAAGCTGCCTCCTTGCACATTTTTTTTTTCTTTTAAGAAATTTATTTATTTATTTATTTATTTATTTATGGCTGCTTTGGGTCTTCGTTGCTGCGCGCAGTCTTTCTCTAGCTGTGGTGAGCGGGGGCTACTCTTCGTTGCGGTGTGCAGGCTTCTCATTGCGGTGGCTTCTCTTGTTGTGGAGTATGAGCTCTAGGAGCATGGGCTTCAGTAGTTGTGCCTCACGGGCTCAGTAGTTGTGGCTCATGGGCTCAGTGGTTGTGGCTCATGGGCTCTAGAGTGCAGGCTCAGTAGTTGTGGCACGCGGGCTCAGTAGTTGTGGCTCGCAGGCTCTAGAGCACAGGCTCAGTAGTTGTGGCGCACGGGCTTAGTTGCTCCGCAGCATGCGGGATCTTCCCGGACCAGGGCACGAACCTGTGTCCCCTGCATTGGCAGGCGGATTCTTAACCACTGCGCCACCAGGGAAGCCCCTCCTTGCACATTTTTAAACAAAGAACCTCGATTGAACTATTTAACAATTCTTTTATATTTCAAAAATTGGGCTTAAGAGAACATGGCAGTTGTACAAATATCTAATCTTGATATTTTAAAAGTATGTTAAAGAATTCTCAGCAGGTAAATCGCTTAAATGGTTGAAGGGTTAGAAAACAGGGAAGCAGGAAGGAAACCTCAAAGAAATTGGGGTAGTTTTACCTAGGAAAAAATGTAACAATCTATATAAAGAGGCATAGCACAGAAGAAATAAGACCAGATGAATGGTCTGATGATCCACTGTCACAACCTAATTCTGTTTGAGGGAAGAAGATTTATAATGATGAGTTGGTGGGAGTCAACAAAGTTAAAAACAAAATTAAAGTTCTTTTTAGCTCCAGGTTTTATGAATGCAATAAACTAGATGACTGTCATAAACTGGATTAATCCTTGATGTACAAAACATTCTTTTTCCCATCTTTTTTTTCTGGAAGCCATGAAATCAATTGCAAAAATATAATGCAAATTTAGAACATACAGAAAATACTCCTTTCTGGCAAATTTAATTTCTCATGTTTATATTAATAGAAAAACCAGAAAGATCTGGCTTCTTTGCCATTATCTGTGATCCATATATTAGAAAGCTTTCTCCATTTTGCTAAGAAAGGCTCAGCAATCTATCCCCTAAAAGCATGAAATTACTGAGTGCTAAGTGGCAAATGGTGTTAGAAGCATAATTGTATTAAGTATTTTCTGCTTAACAAGCTGGAACTTAGATAAAGATCGAAGTTTACATAGTGTTTTGTTGTTTTTTGTTTTTTGTTTAATTTATTTATTTTTAGCTGTGTTGGGTCTCCGTTTCTGTGCGAGGGCTTTCTCCAGTTGCGGCGAGCGGGGGCCACTCTTCATCGCGGTGCGCGGGCCTCTCACTATCGTGGCCTCTCTTGTTGCGGAGCACAGGCTCCAGACGTGCAGGCTCAGTAGTTGTGGCTCACGGGCCTAGTTGCTCCGTGGCATGTGGGATCTTCCCAGACCAGGGCTCGAACCTGTGTCCCCTGCATTAGCAGGCAGATTCATCAACCACTGCGCCACCAGGGAAGCCCGAAGTTTACATAGTTTTGATGGTGTTTATCAACACCCTGAAGTTTTAAAATGAAATATTTCCACACCAGTTGACAAGGTTTCCATTTATGAGCAGCCCAATAAGATAGGCTGCTCTTTAGTGTTTATCCAAACCTGCAATTTTGGTGTAAAACTTTCACTTGCAATGAATGATGGGACTAAGGACAGGTTTGAAACCTTTCCCCACAAATTGCAATTGGCTAAAATGGAACAATTTGATGGTATCTTATCTAGAGGGAAATGTCAGAAATTAGGCTTAAAAGTGAAAGACAAATGGACACATGGGCAAATATGAGGCTGCTGAAAACCCTGCCTTATACATGTTGTATTAGTAACTAATGTGCCAGACCCCAAAAGGAGATATGTGTTTCATCACATTTTACACTCATTCAGAATAATGAACATGGATCAAGGAAAGCGTTCAGATACTAGAAAGTAAATTAATATGTTCCACATTTTGATACAGTTGATCACTCTCTCCTTGAAACAACTCCAAGCATGGGGCCTTTCTGAGTACAGGGACCTGTGCAGCTGCATTGGTGGGATGCCCATGAAGCCTGCCCTGCTCTGGCATGTAGACTTGTTAATGACCCTCCTCCCTTTCTGTGTAGACACGATAAATGAAGTAGCAGCCATTCTTACTCTGTCTGGGCTAGCAGTAGCACCACAGTGTGTTTAATTGGGGGACACGGCAGAGCCTCTCACTCATCCCTGATTTAGGTACCAATCACGTTACATTATGGAGATTTGAAGTCCTTGAAGGTTGCCTCTCAACCTTGGGTTGAGGCAGCAGGTTAATAGGAAGGGGAGTTTGACTTCCCTGTCTCCTGCAGGGGCTCTGCATCTTCATTTTGCCCTGGGCTCTGCAAATTAAAGGCTGAGAAGGGGACCAAGCTTTACATTTCCAAAAAAGAAAACCTCTTAATATGGGACATGGCAAGGAAGCAAGAGTGACAGTGTTCATACCTCAGCCCCTCTATTTTGCCAATGAGGTAGGGTTTTAATATTCTTTCACTTAAAAAAAAAAAAGGCCAAACAGTTATGACAATATGTGACCAATCATTAATTATGGTTGTTGACATATGAGGTTTGCTAAGTCAGTCTCTGTAATTTTCAGTTTTCTTTCTGGAGGGCGTTAGTGGCATGCAGCAGAGGGGTCTCAGCTGAGTTTGGAGAGTGACGAAGACAGCAGAATATAAAGGGATTTAATTGTCCTTCATATTTTTATAGGTATTTTTCAATTTCTTGGCACATGGACAAAGCCTGTAATCACATGCTGGCAAAAAATTACAGATGGAAATATTTATATAGGTAATATATAGCCTGGTAGAGTAGATTCACCAAACAACAGCCATAAAACCTTTATCCGGAAGAATGGAGGAAAGCTAAATAAATGGAACTTATATAAATCTAAAAATTTCCATAGTTTGAATATCAAAAATCAAAGTTACTCAGCTTTATCTGGATTGGATTAGCAATCTGGATGAAAAACTTTGTATTAAACTTCTCACACACTAGCCTATGTTCTCATTATGAAATACTTCCTCAATTTGTTCTGAGTTACTGGGAAGGGCACTTCTCCAATACATAGAATGAATCTGGGAAATCAGTCTTCAAAGCATGCCCTTGAGCTATCTGTATATGTATATGTATTAATAAAAGAGAGAGAGGGTTAAAGGTTTTCCTCAATTGTTTATACTCACAGGATACATCCAATATTATGGCAATGATGCATATTCTTAATAATTTCCAGAATAATTTAATTTGATTGTTTGAAAGTTTAGATTGTTCTATGAAAATTTTCTTGAAGCAAGGGAATAAGCATCTGTACTTTATACACACATACACACACATGCAAAAATATTTGAATATATAGATTCATATATCCATGATGCCAATTCAAATCCAAAAGATATGCCAAAGTGAGAGCTTATTTTGAGAATTAGAAGCTATGATTATCAAATATAGCAGACACAACTTCAAAAGAAATAACCACTTGTCCTTAAATGTCATAACTACTTCTATGTGTCCAAGTACAAAAGGGTGATTTTTAGCTCTCAAAATATATTCTTTGAAAGAAAGGAAATGAATTTCTATAATGATCTTAAATAAGCATATTTGTGAGAACAATTGCTTTGTCTTCTCAGCACACTATTACTGGAAACCTAAGAAGGCTTGATTCTTCTCTCTTCTAGTAGTCCTTTTAGACATACACTTTACCAAATAGCAGTGGCTTAAAATACTGTCTTCAGGGCTGTCAAAAAAATGACAATATTAAGTGGTTATGCACTGATGGTGTATGTTTCTTTGTTCTTAAAAATAAATTCATATTCCTTTTTTTAAACTCAACTAAATACTGAGCAGCTAATACATGGGAATTTTGACGTTAAGGAGTTCTAATTTCAGCATTGCCTCTTGTGAGGATTACATATGACAATTCAGATAAGACTCATAGCACAATGCTCGGTACCAATGAAGTCTCATCTTTTATCAGCCTACCTGAACATTTGAGGATACGGTTTGTACCCAGTCTATAGAGCTATTCTAGAAGATCACTAAGAATCTGAAATTATTATAATATAAGCTTGATCTCTAATGGTATATTAGGTAGGATATTCTAAATTCTGCTGTAGAAACGAACAATTCTCAAATCTCAGAGCACTGACCCAACCAAGGTGCATTTTTTTCTCATTCCCAGCGAAGGCCAGTAGAGTCTCTACTAACCATAGTTACCCAGTAATCTAAGCTTGTGGGCACATCTCAAATGAACCCCCAGAATTTTCTTGACAAGAGAAAGGAAATACAATGAATTGATCATCAGATCTTAAGGCTTCAGTAAGAAAGCAAGACTCTTTTGGTCCCATGTCTCTGTCAAAGAGAGTCACAGCCCATTTACCTACTTTCACACAGGGTAGAGGAGTACAAATATGCCCTGGTGACAACTACTATCCCCTTTTAGATTAACTGTGAGACAGATAATAGGAAATAAAGGTCTTCCCTATTAGATACTATGAACAAATGCATCCCTATTAAGTAGGAATTTCTTAATATCTAGGGGGAAATTTTTGCTACCTACTCTCATAAGAATTGAAAACTTCCTCATAAATGAATATGACTAAAATCTGTATTTATAATTCCAAAGGAGCCATAAGCAAACTCTGACTAAATACCCAGTTTCTTTACACCATTTGCCAGGAATTCAGGAAACTTAGGAAGGACGTGATGCCACAGCACATCACTTTGATGAAAAGCCTTGGAGAAATGTGATTTTCAAAGCTTGAACCTATCAAACTGATTCCAGTGTTTGCCAGCTCCAGTCTCCCATATAATTTTTCAACCAGGACAGGATGACAAAAAAAAAAAAACAAAAACTGCAGCAAGCAATGTGTCTGAGGTGTTAATATGGAATGCAGGTTCAGTTGCAGATGGGTTTTGTTTTAGATGCAATGAGACTGCCACGCACAGAAAGACACTTAAAACATTACCTTAAGCTAAACAAACACCGCTTTTCCAAAGTGCCTCATCATTAACCTTGGAATGTTGATATGCCCAGGGACAGAAAAGCAGAAAACAACAAGATGCAAGATGACAGGTTATAGAAAAGGCAAAGAGTATTTGTTGTGTGTGTGAGACAGAGAGAGAGAGAGAGGGGCAGAATGGAGGTATTTAGCAGTGGAGATGCTTGGTAGCTCCAGAATTTCTGATTATATAGGGATCGTAGCATGTGCAATCTGATTTATATGGATAGGGGCTTGAAGCTGCATTTTGATTTCAGTTTATACTAACTACCCAATCAAAGAATCAGGATAGGTGGAGATAATGGGAGAGGGGGATATGAGTTGCTGCTTATTCACCCTGCAGACACCAACACTAATTGTGATCTTACATTTTCTATCTTTAGGGTTTTCCCCCTTCCCTACCCCAAACAGCAAAGTATTCATTGTTATTACAGAGTGGATAAGGCTCCAATTTTGTTCTAAAATTGTAAACATCTGGGGTAATTTAAAGACTATTTCAGTATTTTTTTTCAAGTGTTCACAACAGTCTTAAAGTAGCTGCGTAGTATCTTTTCAGGTGAGAAGAAGTTGTAGTATGTTTTCTGCACATACAATATTGCTGGCAGGTCAGCCAAGTCAAATACTGTTACAATATGACTGTGTTGTCCTGCTGTACATTACATCAACAATTTTTATATAACAAAAACAGATTTCCTAGCCCTGGCTGATAGCCCATTTTCTCCAAGCAATTGTTGATAAAACACAATCGCAAGACAGCCAGAGAATTTGGATAGTGCCTTGGAGTTTGTTAAAATGGACTTGGCCTGTGGCTCTGCTCCTGATAGCCAGCTGTCTTTTCACTACCACATTTCTTCTTCCGTGAATGTTATTTATAGCTTTAAAATGTTCTCAAGGATAAAGTGGTAGCACACACAAGGCATTTTCGGTGCTAGGCCGATGATGGAAGCACTCAGAGAAATAACTGTTGTACTAAGATAATCAGTTTTTCATCCTTAAGGAAACCCATTGTGAAGGAGCGAGCTGCCACTTCTTACTGGCTATTGCACACTGCTGACAATGTCTCTTCCTTCTGTTCTTTTAAAGAGGACCTCAAATTAAACCTATTACACCTTAGATCCCAATTACATGGAAATCCACAACCTTTCCAAAATGTGTCTAAGCACTAACATGAAGACCCACTCCATTCAATATTTCTGCTAACTGGTTTAAAGTCTTGACATTGCCTGGTAAGAAGATTATAGAAATGCCTGAAGGACAATTCTGGGTATAAAACCAAATGCCCGCATGTGCATTACAATTGCCAAAAAACCCCACAAAAACTCCCTTTCATCTTTTTTATTAATTGTATAATTAATGCATTCTGTGTACTGATAAGAATAATGCCATGTAATTAATTTTTAAGAAATAAAAACTTGCCTTTATCCAGCCTCATGGTCTACTTTCATGTTTATAGCTGTGAATATAAATCCTCTTATCTAATTATAACATGACTGGTTTCATTGTTGAAACAAAGCAGTTCTTTGTCATTTTTTATTTGATTATGTAATATTTATTTTATTATATTAATTATAATCTATCCAGGAAAAAAAGAAGACCCAAGGACTTAATATTTTAAGTCTTCCAAAGCTTATCAGAAAAATGCCATGCTGCTTTGGATAAGGTATGATATTTCATTTGTTTTCTGTGTCTGTTTTTGTCTTCCGTGATTACCCATTCTGTTTACCAAAAGGCTCAATTAGCATTTGAATAGTGAGCCAGAGAGCAGACAGGTTGAGAATTCTTATAGAACTAATTTGGCAGCCCTTCTCCTTTCCCCCCTTCTCTCTTCATAGCCTTTTCTTTGCCTCTAATCAAGCTGCAGTTATTAAAGCCAGAATAAAAGACCTGATTTTCCATTACATTGATGCATGCTGAACAGAGCCTTGATTTGCTTTTTCTTTCAGCAATGCTAATTGGACTCAAAGGGGAAAATCAGCAATGGAACTAGCATATATATATATATATGTATATATATATATATATATATATATATGTTTTTCCAATTGTTTCTTTCCTTTAAGAGTATTTCTTTTAATGCTTCTCATAAATAATAGGGTTACTTAATTATCAATGCCTCAGGTTGGAGAAGTTTACAACTGACAGAAAAATTTCTGATTTCTGCTTGGAAGAAAAAAAAAATGTACTGTGTGTGTGAAATTTGGTTTAAGCTATGCCTGATCAATATATAAGAAAGAATTAATTTAATCACAACTGTTTTCAAGTACTATTTGCACTTCAGATAGCTGGATATCTTCCAGACTAAGCTGTCATCACCCGTCACTCTCCTCATCAGATAATGGTCTGTTATTGTTCATGAGACCATGCTGTTGAGATAGAACAAGTGCAGAACTTTACACAAGAAGTATGGTTAATATTAAAATGTCATATGAGTGCTGGTCCTCATCACTTTAAAGCCTCACTTTGAGCAGGAAGTGCTTATTTTAAAAGTGTGAATCAACAAATTAACAGAGTTGCAGCTCAAAAGAAGAAAAGCAAATTTTCAGGTGGGTAGAGAGGATTTTTGATACACTAATTTATACACAATGTGCTGTTTAGATACTACATGAAGATTAAAAGCAATTTCTTCAATTAGAGAAATGTTTTTCCCTATGTCAATGTGCAAAGCTTCCATTATTAAGGTGTTTATATTTTCATCTAATGCATCCCCTCCAATTATAGATTTGGCAAGAGTCTCCTTGCGAACTATTTAACAGAAGCAAAACAAGACTTCATTTGGACATTTATGATTTAACTTCTACCCACTTCTTGAAATGAAGCTTTCTACCCACTCTAGGCATATCAAAGTGCTTTTATTTCCCAGAAAGCTTCATGCTCTTGACTTTGGACATTTGAACACAGTCTTCTGTGCTCTTGGAATCTTTCCTTTCCCCTGTGTACTTGGCTTCTTTCTATTCACTTTTCAAGGCTAAGCTTAAAAATTACTCCTCTAATCGTCTTCCTTGATCCTTTATGCCAAATCCCATTAAAATATCACACAATTAACCCCACACTATATATAACTATAGGTTCCTTAACACATGTAATATAGCACCTGCCCCACTCTGTATTTATACCTTTACTTGTGAAATCTCTTACTATAGCCTCTGGGAACTGGTTAGAGCCTACCTGATTCATTTTTGCATTACCAATGCCTATCACAATGCCTGGCAGAGTGGGCTTTTGGTGAATATGTATATAATATGTTGAATTGAAGTAAATTATTTCAAGATTTGGTCCAACTTGAAAGGTCAAAAATGTAAAGAGAGATTTTAGTCTATTTATTGATTTACTTAAAAAACTGATTCAGGTTTTAATAATTTATTACATTAAATCACCTGAGGATTTGAAATCATGTTATTGGCAAATGACATTTAAAAAACATATATTAGACATCACTGTTTAATATGTCTCATATCAGTATATACTTTAATCCTTGGGTCTCTCTTCTCCCTCTTTATAGTCACTGCAAACAACCTTACTCAGATTAATAACTCCCAAATTAATAACTACAGTCTAGACATCTCTTCTGAGCCCCAGATCCCTTTACTAAATTGCCTATGTGACATCTCTTCTGCAGTACCTCAGACATCTCATGTTCCACATTTCTCAACTCATGATCATCCCCCCAAATACCTGGTCCCCTTCCACTCTCTTTCCTCAGTGAGTGGTGGAATCATCCATCCAGACGGGCAAATCAGAAATCTTAGAGCCACTCAGGTTACCTTTCTTCACTTAATCTCATGTCCAATCCTATGAATCTCACCTTCTAAATACATAACTTTCTGGTCCAATCTGCTTATTTGACCTACTCCAATAGCTTCCCAAATTGGTTTACTTCAACCTATTATTGTCCTGCTCCAACTCAAGTGCACGAAGAATGATCTTGCCACTGCCAAGTGTGAGCATTTCATCTCCTTGCTTAAAAGTCTTTAATGTCATCCCATTACTCTTAGGTTTAAAACAAAACTAATGAACCTCACCTACACCAGTCTGCAAAGTTCAGTTCCACCTACCCCTCTAGCCTCATGTTATACCACACTCCCTATTGCTTTTCCTGTTCTTGTTTAAAGAGTCCAGCTTACATACCATAGGCTCTTCTCTCTCAAAGACCTTTATACATTCTGTTCCTTCCACCCATAGCACCATTTCTTCACTTTCTTTCCCTAGTCAGTTGCTCTTATCATTCAGATTCCTGGTTAATTTTTACTTCTTATGGAAACAATCTGCTATATCTGATTAGGTCAAAATATTTTACTCTGATAACACATTTAATTCCCTTTTAATATTCCTTGTCATGCCTGTGGTGCTACCTTTACATGATTATTTGATTGGTAATATCTGTTTTCTTGACCAGGCTGGGCTCCGTGAGAGCAGGGCCCATGTGCAGCGTAGTAATGGCCCACAGTAATCATACCAGTCATGTTCGCTGAATGAAAAATAAATAAGTGAATGTCTGCCAAGTACTGTGCTAAGAGCTTTAGCTGCTCAATAAATATTTGTCAAATAAATGAACTGTTCAGTAAGCTGGGTATTTGGTAACATGGAAAGCAACTAAGTGTCGAACTTCTTTCCCCTCTTAAAAAATCTATTTCCATGATTTCTATGTAACCTTTTGAGATGAATTATTGTTATGACAATGCCCGAAATGTACCTAGTATTATTATCTTATGAAATAACAATTCAGGAGATATTTGTGCACCTTCCAAGTATGCTTTATGAGGTGAGAAAGAGCCCGAGTACTTGAAAAAGTAAAAGAAAAGAAGGCAAGTAAATGAATATTTATGGTGTCCCACCCCCTGCCTTGGTCCCTTGCCTCCACACATTTTCTGATAATTCTGAAGATATTATTATCTGTTCAGTTTTGAAAATAAGGAAGCAAAGTCCCAGAGAGAGTAAATAATTAGCCAATGTTGTACTACCAATGGGTGGTTATACTGGAATGCAAATCTGTAACTATCCCCCTCCCTACAGCTTCTCTTTGTATCTTACACAGGCATAATTTAACTGGTACAAGTATAATGTGTTAACCCAAACAAAATCGTTTCATCCTTGGCAGTCAAGTTTTTCAGTTTATGCATGTAGCAGCTAACTATTTTCAGTTCCATTTTAACTCCATTAATAAATAGTAAGTAAGCTCTTGCTGGGGACATATTTGTATTTGTTTTTTAAATACTTATTTCTCCCTGTTAGCATCTTTAAGATAATTATATTTGGTTAATTTGCCTCTATTTTTTTTTTCCAATCTAAGCCAGCAAAAATAATCTTTATTCACCTTTGATATGTGTTTGTAGTAGGTTGAATAGTGTCCCTCCAAAATTCATCTCCACCCAGAAACTCAGAATAAGATCTTACTTGGAAATACGGTCTTTGCAGATATAATTAGTTAAGGGTTGAGATAATGGTCATAATGGATGTAAAGTGGGCCCTAAATTCAATGACTGATGTCTTTATAAAAAGAGGAGAGAATACAGAGACACAAAAAAGAGAGCGATATGAAATAGGAGGCAGAGATTAGAATCATGTGTCTACAAACCAAGGAACGCCAAGGATTGCCAGCAACCACCATTAAGGTAGAAAGAAACAAGGAAGGATTCTTCCCTAGAGCATTCAGAGGGAACGCGGCCCTGCTGACAACTTGATTTTGGACTTCTAGTTTCCAGAACAGTGAGAGAATAAACTTCTGTTGTTTTAAGCCAGTCAGTTCCTGGTAATTTGTTATAGCAACCCTAAGAAACTAACACAGTGTACTGAATTACAGTAATCCATTTCACATTAGGGGAGTGTTCAGTTGAGAGATGCCTCTTAGATATGGTGTTCCTATGGGCCCCCATGCATGCCACCTTTGCAAAAGCATATGCGGAGCTGACTCATTAGTAATGTTTTAGTAGCTTTAAAAGAAGATAAGCAGATTTCTAGGTGCCCAAGGACTTTTAAATCATGATGGATCTAGGGGACGAAAGTGCAATTCACTGTGCCTAAACCTGGCCATCTATTTTAAGGAAGAATATAGATAGGAATAAAACACCGAGTTTATTTTTGAGAGGCAGCCTGAGTGGCTGGGAAACTAGTTGTTTATGGGAGACAGGAGGGAAAAGTAGGGCAGGTTATTATGGAAGAGTTGATGTGCACACATTCACCCACTCTGCCACTTGTGATTCAAGTTTCCCAGCTGAAACAGTTTTAAAACAACCGAACTTTTACAGAGGACTAAATAAACCATCTCTGATATATAGAAAAATTTCTTCTCGCTTCCTATTCCACTCTTGGATCATTTTCTCCTATCTATGTCTGAAATTTCTTCTCTCAATTAACCACAGATGAGGATGACTTCTTTCAAAATCCAAACCTCTAAATTTTAGGAGGAAAAACACTGGCCCGAAGGTAAATTCATTCAAACCTCTCCGTGATACAGACCCAAGTGTGTATAGAGCAGACGATGTGCTGATCGCGCTCTTAGCTTCAGAAGATACAGATCGTTAAAACTCCTTCCCAGTAGCTGGGTTGTTTATTACAAAAGTAAGAATCACTAACATGTCCTCCTTGCTAGAACCATAAATCTGAAACCTCTCCTTGTAAAAACTGATTTGACAACTGCGATACCATAGCGCCCCCTGGTGTTCCGATTCATATTGTCAGCTGCCTCTCGCAAACCATTTTATGCATTTCCCTTCCATTCTGCCCTCCTCTGACTTGTTTCTGATATCTAGGTTTCCATTTGTTTCTGAATTCTTCATCTCATCTTTCTGTGCTATTTAGCTACCAAATGGCAATTTTTAAATGTATTTTTAATGATTCTCATGTTAATATCATCTTTCACACTCAGGTGGTCCCTAGAATGACTCTGCTTTTATTTAAGATCATTTCAGACACTCTGCTAGAGCACCTTAGATCTTCTACCTCCTTCTGAAATGCAGTTTCTACTTGCACAGATCCTTCATACAAGTCTCTCTGCATATTCATACACTGGTTGAATCAACTGGAAACAAAAGTGCATAAAAGCCAAAGTGTCATGAAGAATTTTAGAAAACAAGCATAGAACCGAAATCAAAGCACTTGCAAATTTTTCCTCTTTCCAAATTAACACTCTATCAAAATAAAGGAGGCCACATTACCACTAACTGGTTTTTGTTGTTGCTGTTGTTGTTTTATAAAGTATTTTTTATGGCCATGTAGGGGAAGCCTCTATATAGTCATTTTCTCTGAGCCAAAACTTGCTCTGAGCCAAACTGTCACCTTGGACAAAAAGATCTTAGATATATACGTTTAATTTATGACTTGAGATATATTCTGGGAGGTGCCTGGAGGCTGAGTTATGGGCAATTGCAGAATCCTGATAAAGTAAGATCTAGACCATGAAGACATTTTCCTAAGTTAAAATAATGTATACACTGGGATAACGAGCATGTGTGTACGTTGACAAGAATGGATGTAAGGCTAACTAGCTTTTAAGAAAGACAAGGAGAGGGTGCTGTTTGGTATTTGTAATCATAAACTTCCATGTATGCCGTACTGGATTAGGAGCTGGTTGAAGACAGACATTGTAAGTAGTCCTCTTCCTGCTTCAGCGTCAGCACAAAAGGCATTTGATGAATTTTGTGTGGTTCAAAGAATTAATCCATGAATGAGTACTGCAGGCCCTTAATTGGCAATATCCTTCCTTTCTAAATTAATCTTGTAGGGCTCATTCAAAATGGAAGTCAAAGAAAAATAAGACTTCAAACATTAGCTTGCCACTGAATATTTAGTTTGTTTTATTTATGTTTTCTCAAACAGCATGTGATACCTTTATAAAATACCCTACAAAGTTCTTGGGATAGATATAATAAATATGTTACCAGATTCAAATACATATACTAGATATTCTGGAAGTCAAAACAAAACCAAAAAGTAAATCGTATATAAACTACTTAATTTCCAAATTGTACTCTACAAATAAGCCTTTTAAAAACTGATTAATAAATATTTATTAGCCAGTCTCTGTGGCTCACCTCTGTTGAGCAAAGCACAGTGCTGACATAGTTTTCAAGAACTGTGGGCCTCAACTGGTGGTATAGTAAACCCTGGGTCTTCTGCTCTCAAAAATCTTGTAAAATAGTGTTTCCTGGATATCCCATCACTTGGTATAGCATAATATGTGTGATCTGCTTTCAGCTAGGATCAAATGTGAAAATGAAACCCCTCCCACTGCGGCAGCACTGGGCAGATACAGACCACCGAGTTCAAAGTCATGACCAAAGAAGATAGACGAATGGTAAAGCACAGGATCCCAAAGGGTATGAAGGAGGACAAACCACATTGACAAATAACTAAAACTAGGAGCCTCTTTGGGATGACAAATAGCTAGGGGCAGGCCTTTTACAAAGCACATTACAGGGAGGAGTGCAGTTATTAGACATGGCCTTAATATGTACTTTCAGTTGTTGTAGATGGAGAATGTAAATTCTATTGTTGCTTTGGCTCTCTGTCAAATTATAAAACAACATGTGCTGATTGTTAAAAAAATTGAAAATACAGTATATCCCTGGGCTCATTCATTATCACCCCCTAGATGGAACTACGGTGAAAAGTTTTGTAAATTTAATTGCAGGTCATTTAAAACTGCATCTAATAAGCTTAAAAAGACATAAATTATTATGTAAAATAATACTTTATATCTCTCTCCCTCCCTGTGTGTGTATGTGTGTGTAGACATATGGTTTTAAAAACATAAATGCGATTTTATAACATTGATATGAATATCCTGATAGAATTAAGTGACCACTCTAACAGACTTATAAAAGACAAAAATACTAATTATGGGGCACAGAAAGAAGAATTAGCAGACTGTATATGTATATGTATATGTATGTGTATATGTATGTGTATGTGTATATGTATGTGTATATGTATGTGTATGTGTATATGTATGTGTATGTGTATATGCATGTGTATGTGTATATATATGTGTATATGTATGTGTATATGTATGTGTATGTGTATGTGTATATGTATGTGTATGTGTATATGTATAAAGATGGAGCAGCTGGACAAAAATGGAACTAATTTCTTTTCAGTGTACCTGAATAGGAGTTAAACTCCTAAGTAAGGAAGAATTTAAAATGTGTATCATAACTCTGTTGGGTTTATCTATATTTTGTCTGTTTTTATTCTAGTACTGTACACCATACACTACACACAAATATATTCAATACTGAAACTTTAGTCATTCTCGACCTTATCTTTCACAAATTGAATAATTCTTTAACATATTATTAGATTCAACGCTCATCTTATGATTACTGTCAACACTCTGATTCCTAGCGTGACATGATCTAAGAAATTCTCACCTGTCATAGAATGTTGCCCTGACAGAGTTTATTCTTGTCTGAATCTGCTCACATCATAATTATGCCAGCATTTCCTCTCTTGGTGTTCAGTGGGATATTCTTTCTCAAGATATTGATAGGAGAGTTATGGGGGAAAATGTTCCATGTAAAAATAAGTTTGGGGAAGATAGGTGAAACAGAGTTTCACAGTAGTTCAGGAATTCTGAGGCTCCGTAAGATACTAATGTGTGTTACGCATGCCAAGGAAAGATACAGGATGCCTGTTTTCCAAATGAATTTCTTCAAGGAGCCTTATTTTGAGCAGTGGACCTGTTTATGTCTTCTAGAACTAGTATTTGACAGAATCTAGTTTTGGAAATGTTGTTTTAGTCCTAATAGTATACAGCACATTAAGTTATTGAGATTGGGGGGATCAATTCAAGCATATTCTGGGAAAACTCAAGCTGAGACATATTTTTAAAAGAGGTGAGGAAAGCCCAGTAATTTCTGCATTTGCAAGATAAGTCCATCTTTTAACTTGTGTTTTAAAAATATTAGTATATTAAAGTGCCAGTAATTTTTCTCTTAATTATCTATCTGGAGACAAACAGCCAGAAGTTGTAAGACCCCAAAAGGTAATTGTCAGGAATGCTGATGATCTCTGTTGTACAAAGTTTACATCTATCTTTGTGAAACAAGGTATCTTTTGTATCATTATCTTATTTCAAAATGATTAATACTTTTTACTTCATTTTAGTAGAGCTTTTTCTTCTCCTTTAAGTTTATATTAGCTTCAAGACAAAACTTACAGCCTAGCCTGGTGTCGACTTAAAAAATTTGCACAATGTGAGAGTTGCGAGTTAAGTTTTATTTGGGGCAAAATGAGGACTGCAGCCCAGGAGACAGCACCTCAGATAGCTCTGAGAAACTGCTCCGAAGAGGTGGGGGGAAGGTCAGTATATATGTGATTTTGGTGAAGGGGGAAAGCATGCAATCAACCACATATTTTTTGCAGAAGGTTTCTGCTAGTCTTATGAAAGTTACTGCTAGTCACAAGGAGCAGAAGTCACCATGAAGGACTTTAATGCTTTTCTAGATATGAGGAGATACAAGAATTGGGCTCATAACATTGGCTCCTGAAAATATCTAACTATCTGAAGACCTATTCTGCCAGTTTTTCCCAGAGCACAGAGTGCCTCCTTTCTGCTCTCCACCCTGAACTCCTTTTAGGGGGTGTTGAAAGTCAGCAGCTGCAGCAGCTCATGATTTAATCCTTGTAGAGGTAGATGGCAAGTGCCAATTGTAGTTACACTGGGTTTAGTCATTTGAATCTGTTCTATTCATCAGTGTTAGAAAACATTCATATTTTCACTATATATATAGCGTCAGATAGTCCTTTAAATATTTTGGACCACTTTTAATTGGTAGTTTTCCTTCTAGCAAGAGTTTTTGTTAAGTACAGGTGCTTTTATACCTTTGTCACTGATTACTCTGAAAAGAGACTCTCAGTTGGCAGCAGATCTACTTAGAAGAGAAATACATTGTCATTAGAATCAAAGAAATATATTTCAATGGACAGTATTTTTACTTCATGAATTGCTTTGGAGTTGAATAATTTATCAAGTATAAAATAGTGAGGGACACAGATTCTTTTGACTGCTACATTATAAAAATTAAATATAACCCTTTCTCTAATAAAGTCATAAAGCTCACCATTTTGCACCATTAAATTCTAGACTAATAAAACTGGCTTCTGAAAAGAGAAAAAAAATGGATTCCCTTTATTTTGATAGTAAATGAATGAATGTGGGAAAAACAGAATCGATTTTATTCTAATCTTACTTATCGTGTAAAGTGTTAAATGACAAAAATGCAGCTGAGTAAATTTAAGGATCAAATTGGCATTATTAAATGATTCATGAATTGGCCAGCACCCCATCTAGCAAATGCAAAGGAGCTCCACAGAGCAGTAGAAAAGGAAATGTTTTTGAAGGTGGAAAGGGGGCGGTAAGAAGAAATAGTTAGCAAAGAATTCATTGTTTCAGGCAAGGGTGCCCTCCGAAAGGGAAGGGAAGGGCTTATCAGGCAGACTACCTCACTTAGTGCTGACCACATAATTCTGGGTTGACTGGTTAAAGGTTACGGGAATTGCGGGGATTGAAACCGCGATCAGGTTAAATAAACTCTCGGTTTGGTGACGTACGCTTAGCACAAGTGATTCCACTTTGGGCTCTGTTGTCTTTTTTTTTCTTAACAATTCCCCCTTTTTGATCCGACTCTCAGCTTAACTGAGAAATGCTATCAAAATTTAAGGCATTAGTGCGACTCTCTGCCACTGCTCTGTAGTTCTCACAGCTTTTGTTGATCCTGTGGGGTATTCACAGGTCACTGCAATTTTTTGGCTTAATCTCTGTGATATTCATAGGCCACTGCTTCAGGCTTACAGTCTTTTAGATGGTCATTCTCTTCACTCCTTTTCTGATGTTCCAGTGTGAGGGAGAGCATTTGCTTGGTGGTTAGCGGCTGTGGCCACACATCTAAAGCTTTGGAGGGAATCTAATGCACCAGGGAGATTACTATAATTATTATAAGCAGGATAATCCCTGATGTGTGGAGTGCACTTTCGAGCCATAGTCTCCAGGACCCAAACCAATCAAAGTCAAATAAGTCAAAGAAAGACCCCTTCAAGGAGTCACCTTTTAAAGCCAAGTAGCTTGCTCAGTGATCCTATTTAATTGCATTTCAATTTCCCCAGAAGAGTGAATCCAGGTGTAGCAGGTGGTGTTGGCCACAGCCCTGTACCTCCCTACTCAGCTAAAATATAATCACGTGCTATCCTGTTATCAAGAACAACTTTGGCCAGAGAGGCTAGGATTTTTTTTGGGCGGGGGTAGGGGAGCTATTGCCTTAGCTATTTTCAAAAGTTGAGGAGAGGTTCCTGATCATATTCTCATTTACATTTATTCCTAACCAGAGAAGTATGGCCCGCTAAAGGAAGAAAATCCTGAATCGTGAACGCCTCCTGGTAAGTCCCTTCTAACTTGATGATGTAAATTTAGGGGAGTTGACCAATGAGGTGTCTTAGTTGGTTTGTGGAAAGTTAGGGGCACAGTTAGATAACCGAAAAGGCATTGTCCAGTTATATGCCAGCCATCTAGGCATTCACAGGCCCAAAGAGAACAATAACTACCTCAGACAAAGGTAAGTCGTACCAGTGCACAAACCACTTTTCTTAAGGTGGGGAAATGGATTTATTTGCAGGGATTGTTGCATTTGCACGTTCAAGCCGGGGGTCGGTTAGGTTTTCTTCTAGCCTGAAATAAAAAGCTGTCCTAAAGTCCGGAGGTTACCCCCCCTTAACAATGGCCTGGGGGATATGGATGCTGGTATTATCTTTCCAGGCCAATGCCAAAGTACAGGAAAGAAAGAGAAGAGAGGGTTTCATGTTCAGTTAAAGTATGAAGTCTTGATCTGGTGTCTTGGGATGAAGCATTCTGCCACAATGTTAGCTACTTCCTAGTCAATTTTATTTGGAGGTCTTTAATGGTAGGACCAGATGTCAGGTGGAGCTTCTTTAGCTGTGTGATATGTACTCAAGACTAGAGTCCCTGAAGTTTGTTTGCCATCTGGGTATTGAAGAGGACCTGGTATGGTCTCTTACAAGGAGGTTCAAGGGCAATCTTTGTTCTTACTGATTGCAGCTCAGAAGGGTCAGAGAAAACTGTAAATGTTAGTTTGGAGAGCTGTAGCCAGATACTTGAAAAAAGTAGAAGAATTCAGGATCCAGTCCAGTTCAGACATTCACACTTTTGCAAAAGCATTGGAGTAAAACAATAGCTATCTCTAAATGATAAAAGACTTAAAAAATGCCCATTATTAAAGATCTGATGAGAGTTCATGATCATGGAATTGGCAAGGAAATTTGGTCATTTTTGTGATATACAACATTTCAAGATGATAACTGGATTTATGACTGATAACATTATACCAGGACACATCAATTTCCAGGAATTTCACATAATTTCTGGAACATTTATAACATATACCTATACAGATACAACATAAAGAAGGCTTAGTATTACTTCATCTTTGATAATACTTCCCATGTAATTTAACATATCAAATATGCCTAATTAGTTTAACATCTCCTTTTTTATAAGAAGAGAAAATCCTTTTATGTTCCAGGAGCCCTCTGAAAAATTTCATAGTTCAAGGTCAAAAGGACTTCATTTAGAATTTGATTTTAGGCAAGTTTATCAAAAAGGCTTTAAACATTTGTTCAAATAGGACCATAATTCACTGTGAAACAATAGTTAGTTAACCATTTAACCAAAGTGACAATTAGAGACTTTGCAGGCAAATATAGAAAATTACATAATTGTTAAACAACAACAACAAAACAAAACCCTTAGCTCTTTTAGTAGAGAAAACTTGGTTTTAAGTAATTAAAGACCTGAAGAAGACAGTGTGAAATACAGGAAATTATTTTGATAAAACATAGAATCTTTGTTTTTTAAGGCACATTACTTTTAAGAAAAACCCTTTACAATGGCTCATCAAGAGCAGACCAATAGTCCATAAAACTTTGTCTTTTTAACATAGAAAAAAACACTAGGTGACTTTTCATACTAAAGAGCATTTACTTGATTAAATTCTTATCAATCTTAGCCAGTCCTGACTGCATATAAAATTCCTTTCCCTTATTATGTCTAGTAGTTTTAATTATACATATTAGAATTTTAAATCTTTAAAACCTTTAATAACTAGTGAAAACTAAGAAGTAAGCAATCATGAATTGTATTTTACATTAACCTTCTGTAGGTTGGCTGATTTATAAACACTTTTTATGATTTCTAAAATGTAATTTTTTTATAGGAAAGTCTCAGTGTGGCACAAAACACAATATTTGGGTTTACTAATAAACCCAAATATTTTAAATTCCTCTGTAAAATGAAGCAAAACGTGGATAAATCTATGTTCAGTAATTAATGTTTCAGTATTTTATTTTATCTGGGAGTGATCTGGGTATTTAATGAATTTAACTTAATATTTAACTTAGCAAAACTTTAAGGTTTCAGGTTACCAAAAAATTGGGGGAAATTATTTTAAAAGTTCACCTAGAACCTTTTATCTTACATCTATTTAATCTACTTGTTTTTAACAATTAGGTTTAATTACATATGAAAATTTTATCATACCAAGTTATTTTCATTACTGACAAACTGTAATGTGAACTTATTTGACTAATAAACCCAGGTAGAATAAAAGTTGTATGTTTGTATTATATTCAGTATTGATAACTCTAAAGATATCCCTGTTTTACTTAAACAAAAGACCTCAAACCAGCTTTTATTTACTAAAGATTAGTCCTAGACCACATAAACTTGAAAAGCATTTGAGTTACTTTCTGTTTTATTTCTTTAATTCATATAAATGCTTGCTTGGTTTTAAGGCATTTAAATAGAGCTCTTTTACAAATTAATTTTTAGCAATACTATCTGAAGGTAGAAAATAACACACATCTAAAACACACATATATAGAGAGAAAGACACATGTAAAGTTCACTAGTTATGAAAAAACTGTTGGAATAAGTTAAATTTATCTGCCCAGATGGCTAAAGCTTTTTCTACTAATATTTGTGGAGAAGACATATGGTTTTTCATTTGCCAAATTTCAAGTGACCTTTCCCCTTTTTGTTTTCCTTTGGATAAGAATTGTTTCCCTGAAGTTTATGGAATATTTACATCTTAAAGACAGAGGAAGGGAATGCAAATTCCTCTTAGAAGAGCTTTGGTTTCCCAAGGCCAATATTTATAAGCCATTTGAGATAAACAGGAGAAGTCTGGGGATTGATAAAAGGAGTAGGTGAACTTTGAATTGCCTTTAGAGTGGTATTTCTAGGTTTGCAAAGATTTGTAAAATAAGGACAGTTGCTCTCAATTCCTCAGAGAATTCAGTAGTAGCCTAAGTGACATTGTAGGTTGATCCACCATAAATCTTAAATATCTTGTCAGTTTGATAGGATCTTTAGCCACAATTGGAGTTCAACCCACTTTTCCATCCAGGTATATTTTGTGGCCCCCAGTCTGACAGTTACTAAGCCAAGTTCTCAGTATGCAAAATTCTTGGGTTTCTTTAGAAAGATTTTGGCCATTTTCATAGATATTTATAACTTATGGGACCATAGTTTTTAAACAGCTGTGGTGGTAGAAGGTGGTATACCTGACTCTTTGGAGTTTAAGGATTCTGTTTTATTATTATTATTTATATATATTTTTCAGCTAAGCCTTTGGGTCTCTAGGAGCCAAACTAATACCTAAAAGGGATGTGCCTATGGTAGGGGATTGTGTACAGGAAGTACAATGTGCTCCATCACATAGAAATTTTCTTGAAGTTGGCAGGTGACCTAGTGTCAATCTAACCCATTCCATGACTAACTTATCCTAACACAGGAGTCTTTGGGTATGGGAGCAACAGCTCTAATACCTCTTAAGTGCTTTATTCATGCCCACCAATTTTTGCAGCTTTTTGACTTCTGAAATTCCCATTAGCAATTGGCCTTCAGCTACACAAAATAAGACAAACAGGTGCACCTTAACATATGGCAGTAACCAAGAGCTGTTGCTGTGTCCTGGCCAAGAGAAGGCCCTGTGCGCACCACCAGTAATTCCTGTGGAAGCTAGGCAGGGGAAAGGCTTGAATCACCAGACCTCAACAATTGGGGACTGTGCCCTACCAATAACAGTTCCCACCTGGATCTTTGGACAGAATCAAGGGCTGGAAATTTTCCACTTGATCTGCAAAGCTAGGGGCTTAGCTCCAGGTAGAACTGTCTGCCAGGTCAAGCTATTCTGCCCTGTATTGGAAAGCCAGTTACATTGGGAGCTCAATGCAAAGAGAGCAGAGCTCAGAACAGAGAACTTAGCCATGGCCCTCAAAAATGGCAAGAAAGTGAACTCAAAAAGGGGTTCATCGATACCACTCTTGTGTTTCTCCTTATCTCTGATGCCGTCAGAAGTTTGCTTCAGGTCCCAAATTCAACTGAGTACATTTAAGAATCAAATTGACTTTCTTAAACAACTCGTGAATTGGGCAGCATCCCATCTAGCAAGTAGAAAGGGACACCACTGAGCTGTAGAAAAGGAAAGGTTTTTAAAGGTGGAAAGGGGGTGAAAAAAAGAAATTATTAGCAAGCAATGCACTGTTTTAGGCAAGGTCGCCCTCCTAAGGGAAACAGAAGTGCCTATTGGGCAGATTACCTCACTTAGTTGCTGACTGGGTAATTCCAAGTTAACTGGTTAAAGATTACATTCCTGGGGGGTTAAAATGCAATTTGGTTAGGTATTAAGTATTGATTTGGTGACGTGAGCTTAGCACAAGTGACTCCATTCTGGGCCTGTTGCCCCCCTTTTAACAAATGCTAATTAAGACACATTTATCTACTAAATGATTTAACATATATAAAGCATTTAACTAAATTTCTCATGCAATAATACTGTTTCTGTTTCTTTACCCTCTTACTGATAAACAAAAACAAACTCTCAAAACTTCAATTCACACACTAAAAGTAAAAAGTGTCAATTATGTCAGTAAATCATTATTTGAGTGAATAGAAAAAAAGTGTTACTGATTATAAAACATCAGCTGCCATCTGTTTAGTAGCTACTATTTATGGAAGATTGTAACACTCCATTTTCCCAGTTGTTTCAGGGTAAATTCTAGAATTCTCATCTATTGTCCAGGAACCCATTTTTACCTGAAGCTGAGGTGTGAGGTCAGCTGAACCTGAGTTATAAGGGTTAAAATGAAGGATAGGTGGTTTCCTCAAAAGAAATATTGGGTGTATATTACCAAAATAAGGGGGATTAATACTTAGTAAGAAAATCATGGTTTTTACATCTTCCAACCTTTTAAAAAGAATCAACACCACTTAAATATTTAACAGGATTTTAATCCTCAGCCTTGTTCCACTTATAATGGGATATTAGTTTATTTAACGGCTTTATCTTGAGTTCTTAGCTGCTCTCTGGATCTTTCACTCCATCCCTTTGCTAGTCCCTTATCTTATACCTACCATTACATGTAGATATTTGCCAGCATTCCACCTTCTGCCCCTTGTCTACTCTCTTCTTCCCTTAAACAACCATGCTGGGGCAATCAGATCGTTGTTGATTACAATAAGGAGAGTAGACTCAATTCTACAGCAGTAACTTCCAAATTAAGAGCAGTAAATGTTCTCTCCACTTCTAACTTTTGAGGGACAGTTCTGGCCATTGTCCTGGCAGAAAGCCCAGGACTGAGTCTGTCCCAGTGATTTCTGAAAATGGGCAAATAATACTATCTATTGAAGCTGAAATGTTTAAGGAAAAATTAGGCCATCAGGAAAGTTTGGTTATCAGTTAAATTTATAGATCTATCAATTTCTCACCCAAGAGGCATTTTGATCACTGGCCCAGAATGTAGATTAACGACGATCATTTGCAAATAGATGTTTTCTCTTACAAAAACAAAGTGGGAAAACCAAGTTATAAATGCTTCCTACTGAAAGGTTTTCAAAGAGGCTTATTTGCGTTACTAAGTAAGATTAAGTTGATATTCAGTTATTTTCTTTTGACACATGAGCAACTACTCACACAACATGTTTATTATGAAATTCAGTGAAAATAAATTACAAATAAGAAAGAAAAGATGGAGATTTATTTTGGAAATCTATTTCCATTTAATATTGTCCTGCTACTTTGACATTAGGTAATTTTGTTTTACTAACAACTGAAAATCAAGATGTTCTGAGGAAAGTACATGTTCATATGAAGAGGTACTACATATGTAAAAAACTTTAAGCAGCAAATCACATTTAAAATAATTGAGCACTTTTTATATCCACAGCTATACAAGTTTAATTGAATATTAAAGTTTGAAATCCATGAATACCAGGAAATATTTTTAAAATTTCAAACATTTTAATAGACTAGTTTGTGGAAGAAAAGAGAAAAAAGTTTTGAGTCAACATTCTCTGAATAAAGGAGACTGAAAATGAGCACTTTTATGTGTGGCTAAGTCATCACCAGAAAATATAATAGCTACTTATCCTTGCAGTCATTCCATCATATGTAGGCAATGGAATTTTGATCTCTTGGAATTTATAATTGAAGAGAAGTAACAGTGAAGAGGAATATGAGTTAATTGTCGGGTATTTAGGATGACATATTTTATATCTTCAAGGTGCATTCTTTAAGAAAGTTACAATAAGTGTATTTTTGATACAAGTGACAGTTTCTCAGTTCAGTAATTTGTTACTACTCATTGTCTGTTTCTATTTTATTCAGGTGCTTGCAATTATTTTTGATATCCTATGTACAAAAATTATGAAGTATTTGTAATCAACATATCACTGATGACAAATGTACAAACAGTTAAGGTTGCAAACAGACATTCAGCTAATAATTTCTTCACTAGATCTTGGAGCTAGAGAGTTTACTTAGCTTTCATCTCCTGCCTTTAAAAGACGGGAGTAAAGACACAGACCTACTAAAGAATGGACTTGAGGATGTGGGGAGGGGGACGGGTAAGCTGTGACAAAGTGAGAGAGTGGCATGGACATATATACACTACCAAACGTAAAATAGATACCTAGTGGGAAGCAGCCGCATAGCAAAGGGAGATCAGCTCGGTGCTTTGTGACCACCTAGAGGGGTGGGATAGGGAGGGTGGGAGGGAGGGAGACACAAGAGGGAAGAGATATGGGGATATATGTATACGTATAGCTGATTCACTTTGTTATACAGCAGAAACTAACACACCATTGTAAAGCAATTATACTCCGATAAAGATGTTAAAAAAAAAGATTTGATATTATGGACTCCCATTCCTAAAGATGTTACATCATATGCTCAGTATCAAAAAGCTAGTAAAGTGATAAGAACTTCGTTTTAGTTCCAAGCAGCACTGCACTACCTCATGCTTTAAAACAAAAACAAGGAAAAACAATAAAAAGCATTACACTTTGTTTTCTTCAAATAGCAGAGGTAATAAGTAAAATTTCACTTTTACCAAAAGCCTTTAAAAATTAACAGGAAACGTGTATGACATTTAATGACTGATTGAGCCATAATATAGTATTCATGTAATGTTGGAACCATACATCATTCACCTGGATATAAGAAAAAAAAAAATCTTTCTTTGCAGAATTATTTGAGAGAGCATTATGTGGAAGGAGTCATTGGTCCCACTCCATACAATATTCCTTATCTCATTTTATGTCTATGATGAATTTTAAGTAAATACTTAACTAGTTTTTACAGCTGTTATTATATAAAAGTTCACAAAGAAAAGAGAGAAAAAAACCATAAAATTATAAAGAATTAAGGTAAGTTACTCAGATTATTATGGAGGGAAAAAAATGTGCCATCAGAAAAACAAGCAAGAGTGGTACAATTCTCAGGAAATCTATATTCCTTTTCTAGTTTTACCTCTGAATGATGCTCTGACTTTTGAAGAGTCTCTTGGCTGACTTTTGACTGTTAACTGAGAAAATTCTCCTTGAAATGGTAAATAATAGTTGCCACCTAGTACGTGCTAAATACTGTAGTGCTAAGATTGCTACTGGTAAATATCTTCAGTTTTTCATTATTGTCTTTGGGTTACCTTCCGAGCACTATATATACATATATATATATATATATATATATATATATATATATATATAATATATATATATATATATATATATATATATATATATATATATGATTAAGCAAAGTAGAAATATCCCTGTAGGCAAATGTAAATTATAGACAAAAATCCTTCTTACAAAGAGTGGGAACACAGTTGGTCATATTCCTGCTACCAATTTGAACACAGTATTTCAATATGAGCAAGCTACCTGGATATATAGCCACTAATTTCTTTTTTGAGATGGCCAATGTATGAGCTTTTTATTATTTAAAATTTTAAATGTTATTTCTTTTTTTTTTTAATGTTATTTCTTATACAAAGTTTTCTCTTTTTTATTTATCCCCGATATATCTTTGTGAAGCAGTGATGGCATTATCACAAATATTCATCATTACACCTTCAAAATAAATTACTCTGAAAAACAGTTCCAATAGCTTTTTGAAGAACCACTTCCTCTTTTAAACCTGACCCAGTTATGATTATCTTCCCACAAGTAGCCCCTTTTCTTACCTTCACTGCAAGCAGGACTTGAAAACAACTATGGACCAGATTCAATGCCAAAATGCATTAAGAAGCAATGAATATTTTACTGAAGTATCAAAGGGAGATGTAGCCATGAGATAAAACTTCCTAAAATCCTCTTTAAAACTCTGTATTCTCCACTTACCACCCAGAACTCCTTTGCCACTAAAATCATCTCATTTCCTACCTCCCATCTCCCTACCTGGTGTAGGTGGGTGGGTTCCTACACCTGGTGGGTGTAGGAACAGGGAGTAGGAGGTAGGAGAAACTCTCAGCTTCATGCACCTGATGAAATTACTCCACAGAGGGAGAGAATTTGAAGTCCTGTAAACTGAGTCTTATGATGATATGGACACGGGTTCAAAGCCCAGTCCTGGCATTTACCAGTAGTAGTACATTTGGAAAGTTTTTAATAACTGTGAGTCTCTCTCTCTTTTTTTATTTTTTTTCCAAGTTGTAAAAGTGGAATTTAATCTCTTACCTCATAAAATCTCTGTGAGGATTATATGATATGAGGTAGTAAAAATGTGCAGCGTATGCTAGACCTTCAATAAAAGTTAGTTTCTTTCCCTATTTGGATGTTAGTGAGCAGACTTCTTTGCTTATATCCTGAGGATACTGGATTCCTGATGCTTCTTGAGAATTTTGTTGTGCTCCTTTTTCTGTCCCACTCTGGTCCCAGTGAGTAAACCTCTTACTCTATGTCCAGATGTCTCAGTGAGCACTGACTGCATGCAATACTCCAACACAAATACAAAAAGCGTATTCCGTACCCTGGGGAGCCAGGCTAATGTTTAAGAGCCTTAGCACAATGAAAGTGATTTTTTAAAAAGCATTTGACAATTCTAATCTATTGAGTTAAGCGCCTGTAATTCACTAGTCATTCTGCAGAGGGTTTGGGGGTCTGGCAACAGCAAAGTTAGTGGTTTTGATGTTACAATTTTATTCTGTTAGTTATAATATACAAGATAAAGTTTAATGCAAGGGGCTCATCTTGACCTTGTCCTTTCTTTCTTTTACTCTTATACTTCTCATAGTGGACATTTACTCTTTTTGTTTGTTTTATTTTGTTTTTTGTTGTTACCATTCATTCCCACTTATTTTTTTCAAAGCTTCTTCCCAACTCTTAGTCCATACAAATTGAGAGCTATGAATCCTACTTGTGTCTCCAAGAGTGGTATTCTGCTTAGGGCCGGTTACAGAAGGCATTGATTCAGGGATAGCACGTGATCCAAGAAGAGCAAATGCAACAGTTGTACAGGTAGGAGAAAAGAAATAGCCTGTCACATCTGGCTTCCTTTCCTTAGTATAATGCTTTATTCATGCTATGGAGCCTGAGGTGATAATAGGCTGGAGATGGGCGGGCAACTCTGTTGCTATGGCATGAAGACAGAGGAAACAAAGTTAAACAATGAAAGAAAGTAAAATTCCACCCCAGTGACATTGCTTGAAGTTCTGGCTCAAGCTGTACATGAGGCTGCCATTTGACATTTATCTGAGCCAATAAATTCCTCTTTGTTTTTCTTTAAGCCAATTTTAATTAAATTTCTATAACCCACAATACAAACATTCTTAACTGATATTTCCTTCTATGTTTTTTTTTTTTTTTTTTTTTTTTAGTGAATAGTGATTTCCAACTCATTCTTTTCTGCTCTGTTTTGTTTTTTCCCCCTCCTTTCCCTTCATGTACCGTTTCCCTCCCTCTTTGTTACTTCACAGTTTAGTTAAGGACAATTATGAAAATAGCCCCATATGAACAAAAATTCTTAAAATTATTCATTTATGATGTCTTTCTTTACTTGAGGTGTTACTTGCCTTTTGTATCTGATGTCCCTTCAAGGCCTTTAATTAATTTTTATCATGCTTCTTAAAGGACCCAGCATGGTACCATACAACCCCTATGCACTCAAAGTATTAATTGGAAATAATGATAATGATCAACCTCATGAAACATTTTAAACTCTGTCCTTGTTCACCTGGCAAGCTGTGAACATGGAAGATGGGCAGAGAACTATTCACTAGGAAGCAGAATTAATGAGCAGGGACAATGTCTAATTCTATACATTTTTAATCATGTCTATTACAGTTAGCACTCAATTTAAATTAATAACCTTAAGAGCAGAGTTGGTAGTTCCTTAATAAGTCAATGGGTTCTGTCCTAATAGGCAATGAATCATTAGGTCACGGCAGTCATATTTTTATTTGTTCTTTTTCCTTTTTTCAGCTTTTCCATAGAAATGCTGAAGAATTCTTTTAAAATACTTTAGAATAATCACCATTTTCCCATTCCTTCATGTCTTTAAAAAGCAGATCACATACTGGATTCTCTTCCAGGGCATTTCTTAAGGATTTATAAAGCTATTTTCATATAACCTTGACTAACCATCTTCATTTTTATTCTGAGAGACTTCTCACCTCTCTGAGTTGCTATTTCACTTGCAGAACAGTGAGCTGGGAAGAACCCGACATGGTGAAAACAAACATGCACGTTCTGGACATGGCATACAGACCTTTCCAGGATCAGTCTGGTGGCTCAGAGTGGGGATCAACTAAATCCTTTGTTTTTCCCTTTTCTCTTCCAGTCTTTGGCAATGTGTATAAACACACATGAGGGTTAAAGGTAATTACAGAGCTTGCCTTCTCTTTCAGTGGCTTGTCACCAGGAGATCAGGGGAGATTATATATATTCTTTGGATGTTCTTAAATTCTACTTTGGATGTTAATTTTCCACACCCCTTTTCCCTGGGCCAGTTCCACTGATGCAAACTACTCAGTATAATTAAGATTTCTTCTCCACTATATGACAAATTTATGCTTGTTTAAAAAAAAATCAGACAGATACATATATGGATAGAAAAAGACTGGAATGAAATATGCCAAATAATATATTTGGTTTCTCAGAATGCTAAGCTGGGTGATAGTTTTTTTTTTTTTTTAATAAATTTATTACTTTATTTATTTTTGGCTGCATTGGGTCTTCGTTGCTGCGTGCGGGCTTTCTCTAGTTGCAGCAAGCAGGGACTACTCTTCGTTGCGGTGTGTGGGCTTCTCATTGCGGTGGCTTCTCTTGTTGCGGAGCATGGGCTCTAGACGTGCGGGCTTCAGTAGTTGTGGCACAGAGGCTTAGTTGCTCTGCGGCATGTGGGATCTTCCCGGACCAGGGCTCAAACCCATGTCCCCTGCATTGGCAGGTGGATTCTTAACCACTGCGCCACCAGGGAAGCCCAATAGTTAATTTTTTAAAATTTACTTTCTACTTTTCTACGTGTCTGCATTTAATAAACTTACGTTAGTTTTTCATAATAATCAAATAATAAGTAAAAAGAAAACATTTTTCATTCTAATTCCCTGATATTTTTTCTTTCGTGTCCAAAGATTTCTAAGTGATCATGCCCATCAAATTGTATACAGACTATTTCCCTGAATTAACTACAAGAGTAGCTCAGAGAAAGAGTATTCAGTTTAAAATCATAATTGCATTGCTGCCTGCTAAGGCTATGGCATAATTTTTCTTTAGTTAGAGTAAATAACATTTTCTTCTTATCAAATGTAGTTGGTGGGCTATTTGTTTTTGTAGAATAGGCATTGGACATGGCATAAAAAGAGTAAGGCATAGAAACACAGTAAGAATTTTGGAGTGTCTAGGAGCTTCCTAAAAGTGAATGGATGCGACTGCACTTCCCTAGGAGGCTGAGAAGTGGAAGATGGGCAACGAGAAGGTCTGAGATTTCCTAAGAAAATGTGGAATAGAGACTCCACTCCACCCACTTTCTTCTGAATTGAAACGCACTAAGGAGAAAATAGCATAAGATCCTTGTCTATTAAGAAGACGGGGAAAAGCAAAAGTAGAATTCAAGTGAACTGATTTCCTTGTTCAATTTCTTTTTAAAAAAATACGTAGGTAGGGTACTTCCTCTCTGCAGTGAATTTTAAAATGTGTAATTCAATACAAGCTAATTAACATGCAGAGAGGCATGATATAAAATTGATTTATATATACATATATTATGTCTTTAAACTGCTTTGTTAAGGTGAGTCTTCTGGTGAATCTTGTGCTTGCTGAAGACAGTCGAAGTCTTGATTGGTGCTGAGATAAGGCTCATTTAGGTTCACCAATGTGATATGATAGAATATTTTATAATTTTGCTTTTTTGAACAATTTTTGTTGGTTAATAATGCTACCCACAGAAGAAGATATAACATGATGAAAAATCCCTGAAAACTCTGTATTCAAAAAGCAAACATATGAATCTTGTTTGAAGGTTTTTTAACCTTTGACATTTATAAAGGCTTTGATAAAGTTGTTTGCTTTTTTTTTTTTTTTTTAGCTATAAGGAAAAATGACTCCCAGCTTCATGGTTCCAGAAAATGGAATCTAAGCCAATGAAAGTAAGAAAGCTCTATATAGGATAGTAATATATTATGGCAAGGCTATCTGAAAAAGAGCCTTTTCATTTACCGTAAGATATATTGACACTCTACTTTAATCCTTGGGATACACATACAAAGTCACTGTAAGACGCTTTAGGCATATGTAAGGCTAACTCTTATGTTTTTAAGTTCTTGTTACTACAGTAATGAACTTCAAATACATCAGATAGAAAAGATCAGTCACAAGCTTACACACTTAGAAGTTTCTCTGCTAGGAGCACAGACTGGACTTGTAGGGATACTTTATTACTGGTCTGTAGGGGGAATCTCCTCTGAAATAGGATGAAATGTTAGACTCTTCTTTCTTTTATGTATTAAGGTAAAGGAACAATTTTAGTGAACTATGTAGTAAGTGACTATTCCCTACTGGTCACAGAAATTTAAACATTCCTGTGCCAGTGGTCTTGGCCGCTTTGAACTTTTAGTTTCTTGAAAATTGATGCATTCACACATTATGCCATTAAAAAATTTTGTTTACCTTGCTCCTGAGATAAAAAGAACAGCCCCATATTACACAAAATGCCTTTAAATGGAGCAGTAGTAGCAAGAAGAGCTACTACTATTCAGGAATGTTCTGGAGTTCTTTGTTTTTGTATTTGTTTTTCTCTGAAAAACACATCAGTGATTAATGATGTGTTCATTTTCATCGTATTAAGAAAACAATCAGATCACTCAGAGTACCTACTATACACAGCACTGATTCTGTTGTAGGAGAAGGTAAAACACCTTCCTTTGTGATACAGTGCACTTTTACTTTATGAGTATTGTTAGCAAAGAATGAAAAACAGGAAAAAGAATAAAACTTCCGTGTGAGCTTTTAAAGGATTTCTGAGCCCCACTTCTTTTTTTTTTTTTTCCTGATGCATCAATCAGGAAATGTGATTATAATTCAGAAAGAATTATTCACTTAACTGTATACACAAGTAAGAGGTTTGACTGGGCTACTGGCTTTGAGGTTCAAGTGGCATTTACAAAATCAAAACCACAAGACAGAGAGAACAAGGTTACCATTACGGAGGCACTGAGACTCAGACAAGTGCCCTCGGGGAGCTAATATGGTTAAGGTTATCCATATTAAGCAACATCTTATAAAACATTCTATCTTGAGTATTACTTCTATTTACAAGAATGGGCTAATTCATTTATGTCAAATGTGGCTTTTGGGTATTCAGTTTTTTTTAATGTCACCAAAATTATCTCAGAGGGGCAGCTCTGATGGGTCAATCATTGCAGATGGTAAGTGCTTTGTTAATTATACAGAAATTTAGAAACAATTGTAGAATGTCTTGCCTCAGGAGAAATTTCTCTCTTCCTGTTTGAGAGCCGTTTCCCCCTACCGAATTAATTTTGTGTTTGTGAACAGATAACGATCTCAGCCACGTGGTAGAAATAGCTCCTTGCTCCTTGCTCAAATACACAAGTGTAAATAAGCAAAGGATATCACAAATAAACAATGCCATTCTTTTTAAATAATGCAGTGTGTGTAATTAGGAGTATGCAATTACAACAGTGTACAGCTCTCAGTGTAACAATTAGGTTTTCAGTAAAATGTAATTTGTTCCAATGTAAATGTTTTTCCTCAATTCAGAAGATTCCCTTGAGTTGTTTCAATAAGCATATTTCTGCAAAGACATGCAGTAGTGCACTATGTTCCAATATACAAATCAAAGAGGACAACTATATTATAATAAGCTACTGAAATTTTTGAAGTATGGGTTACCAGTGTTGTCTTGAGATAGGAAAGTAGGGGCGATCACTTTCTGGGAACTGTTGACATATAAGAATGCCTATGTGGTAGATATAAAATATAGATTATAAAATTACTATATATATATAAATTATTATATATATATACTATATATATATAAAATTAGTATATATATGTGTATATATATTCCTTTTTATTGAAGTCACAAGCATGTATATATACCTGTTTGTGATGCGACTTCCATAAAAAGGTAGGGTCTTGAATCTGGGCTGGCCTTGTGACTTGCTCTGACCACTCTGGTGTAAATGATGTTATTTGACTTTTGAGGCTAGGTTTTAAGAGACCTTGGAATGTGGTCCTGAGGTCGCCATGCGAAGAAGCTAGACTAGCTTATGGAGGAGGAGAGGCAGGTGGAGAAGAGGTCCCCAGTGACAGCCCGCAGCAACTGGCAAACATATGAATGAGGTCTCCTGGGTCTTCTAGCCTCACTGACCCCTAGCTGAATCCTGGGAGCTGAGTAAGCTCAGGTGAAATATGCAGATGAACTGTCCAGTCAACAAATAGAATTGAGAGAAATAACTAATTATTGTTGTTTTAGCTTCTAAATTCTATAGTGGTTCTATGTAGCAAGGCCAATTGAAATAGTTGTTTGAGTTTTCTCTTATCACAGTGTTTGGTGCTACCGTTTAACTGACTTTGTTTTCCCAGTCAATTAGGAACTTATAAAGTTTACTTACGGAATTGTGAAACACCATCACATTTTTAGTAGAAAGAAAAATGACTGAGAAAAACAGAACCTTAGTACAGTAACATTCAAAGTAAATTAGAGACTAGAGATCATCTAGTTCAATAGATTGAAAAGCGTACTTTTCGGATTACTAAAACAAGGAGGATGAAGATATTTTTTAGGGCTGTTCCAGTGGTTATGATGGAGGAGGATGGTCTGGATTTCTCATGCCAGCTTCAGCCATACCAGCTCTATTTTTATTTGTTGTATTCCCATGTGCAGAAGTAATTCTCTGAGATAAAAAATGTAAAACCACTGCAGTCCAGCTCTCAGACTTTCCAGAGGAACACATTAAGGCCCAGAAAGAAGACATAATCAGTGTGAAAATTTACCCTCAGTATGACAAAATACTTCATCATAATGATGTTAATTTGTTTGTTGCACACGGGTGGTAGCCAAGTGTAAAACCCCTCACTGATTTGGCTTCCATCTATTTCTCTAGCATTCTGTCTGTCTCAGTCTCATGGGTCATCAGACTCCTACCTTGAAACTTTCTTTCCCCTAACTCAATCATGGAGCTCTAATACCACGTACACGTTTCTTTCTCCCCATCTCCCTGTCTTGGAACGTGGTGTATTGCTCCATTCTGCCTGAATCATCTCTATTAGGAAACCTTCTCAGGATCACCCCTTCCCCACCGACCCAGGCTGTGTTGGGTGTCCTCTTTAATATTTCAATTGCCTCTTCTTTCTTTGCATCACAAATATGAAGGCCTACAGGTTGTAGTAAACTTGTGTTTGCTTTTCTTGTATTAAAGACTGAAAGACTTTGAGGGCAAGAAACATGACAAATGTTTGGTATCCCCAGGGCCTGGCATAAACAGAAGGCGTGCACCAAATATGTGTGGAGTGAATGGACAGATGAATGAATCAATGAAATTTCTAAGTGAATGAGGGGTTTCTCTTTCACCAAAAGTATCAAGTGAAAGATGAGCTACACGCTAGTAATGTTAATGTTGGGATTAAAAGGGAAGTGGGAGAAAGATTGTGAAGGGCCTTTTATATCACGCGTAATAGGAGGACTAGAGAAGATTTTAAGCAGGGGAGGATACAAAAAAGTACCTTTAGAAAGATCCTTCTGACTGATCTGTGGAATTGTAATTTCTTAACATGCAAAATGAGAAATAAAGAGATCGCTTAGGAAGCAGGAAACTTTCAGTCATTTTGCATAGTTTCACCAATTAAAAAAAGTGAGAAGTAAAAGAAAAGTGAGATTTGGAAGCAGAAGCCCTGAGTTTAAATCCTGGCAGTGGCTTTTACCATACACCCTAGGTCCATTATGTATTTCCTGAGATCCACAGTGTTTTCACTTGTGAAATGAACATTATAATTCAAGCTTAACAGGAATAAAAAGATTAAATGGGGGAAACATGGTGGTGCATTGTAAACTATAATGCATTAACTAAATATGAGTTATATGATTGGAACCGATAATTTTTATTTTAAGCTGCTATAGTGACATCTTTTTAACCCCTAAATCCTATGAATTTAAGTTTTATATTTAGCATTACAGAGACTCCACTAACATATATCTGATTGGTTCTCACTACACTACAACACTAAACTGGAAAAGCACACAATAAATGGAAAATATCCCAGTAAGAGGAAAAATCCTTGAAATCAGTTATCATGTTTATTTGAAAACTATTTGTTCCAGTTGTCTATTGCCGTGTGCAAACCACTCCAAAATTTAGTGTCATAAAAAACAACTAATTATGCTCATGGATTCCGTGGGTCAGGGGTTTGGACAAGATACAGTGAGAATGGTCTGTCTTTGCCATATGATGTCTGAGACCTCAGCTGGGGAGATTCAAATGACTGAAGGCTAGAATTATGGGGAGGTTTTTAAACTCACATTTCTGAGGCTTGGACTGGGAAGATTGAAAGGCTGCGCACAGCTGGGCCTATTGGCAGCTTTCACGGAGCCTCTCCACGTGCCCTGGGCTTCTCTCACTATGGCTATCTTGAGGTAGTCAAACTTCTTACTTGCAACAAGAACAGGTGTTCTCACAAACAAAACAGCAGGTGCATGGACATTTGTCACTTAGCCTCAGAAATTACATAGGGTCACTGCCACTGTACCATATTGATCAAAGCAGACCCAGGGCAATCGAGATTCAAGGGGAGGAGAAAAAGACCTCACTTTTAATGGGAGGCATTCATGGGCATGTTTTAAAATCTCCACACTGTTTCACTGAGGGAACTTAAGAGGTACATTTTTTAAGGAAAATATATGCTGATCAAACCATATATTATCCACGTGAAAGTCATTGAAAAGAAAATAAGGATTTCCTTTGAACTTTAGTTTTTGTTTTTCTGATGAATTTTTCCCAGTGTCCCTCAATAAAATTGAGGTAGAGCGAAAAATTTAGTCCCCTGCAACACTGAGTAGGTCTGATCTTGCAAATTTATGTAAATTTTATTTTATAGTAATAATAATGCTTTCAATAATGATTAAGATAATTACAGATATTATTAAATAACAACAGTTCATAGTGGTATACAAATGCATTTATATATATTACAAGCTCACAACTTTAAGATGTACATACTCTTATTATACCCATTTTAGAAATAAGCAAACTAATGAGGTTAGATATTAAGAAATTTTTCCAACTTTGTGTAATAAATAAAAATTTAAAATAATAAGTAATAAAATTTTAAATTTAAATTTTAAATATCATTTTATAAACTTCAAAAAATGTATATTAAAAAGCAAAACAATAAACCCTCTTTAAACTAAAGTTAGAGCCACATGCACAGGGGATGTGAAAGTTCCTGGTAGAGGCAGCTAACCCAGACTGAAGAAATAAGAAGTTCCCTAGAGGAAATGGCATCTGAACTTAACCTTAAAGAGTAAGTAGTATTCATCTGGACAGCAGAGTAGACCATTCTGGTTTAAGAATGTAAATTAAGGGAGTGGTGAGAGATCTTGCTGGAGAGATAGGCAAGAGTTAAATAACCGAGGAACTTACTTGTCACATTATATGTATTAGTTTTTATTTTCTAGTTAATGGGTGTAGTGCCCAAACATGGTAGTTTGTCTTGGACCTCCTAGTCTGTGACTATTGTTCCAGAACAATTAGTAACTGTGCCCCTTTCACTCACAAAATGTTCTAGTTTCCTGTGGAAACAGAAGGATGGTGTGGTCCCTCTACCAGTCATCAATATTCTTTACAAAGAGGAAAGACATTTTTGATTTATGATTTAGAGAGATGATTTGCAAGGCCCTGGAAAGAATGAAATTGATCAAGAAAGTTTTAGGGTTGACTGCAGAGATTCATGGGAGAAATTTTGAGATACTGAATTGTAATAGGAATAAGATGAAAGGTACAGATTGTAGATACCTAACCACATTTGTTGACTGGCTAGATGTAAAGAATGAAGGAGAGGAAAGAGGCAGCAAAGGATACATACTTTGTATGAATAAAATGAGACTTCTTGGATTTTATATAGAAATTAATGCTAAAAATAAAATAGAACAAGCATAAGAAATGAGGTGGATTTGATAGGGTACAAAGAAAGCAGCTTTATTCTTCTTTCCCGCTATATTCTCTGACCTGAAATTTCAGGTTGGTCCTCAAAGCTTTCCCAGTAATTTCCAAGGTTTCAACAAACATCCTCGTTAAAACTGCCCAGTCCACACACAGCCGCACTTGGGCTTTTTTTTTTTTTATTAGTGATCCATTTAATACACACCAGTGTATACATGTCAATCCCAATTTCCCAATTCATCCCACCACCACCCCCGCCCCCGCTGCTTTCCCCTCTTGGTGTCCATACATTTTTTCTCTACTTCTGTGTCTCAATTTCTGCTCTGCAAACCAGTTCATCTGTACCATTTTCTAGGTTCCACATACATGTGTTAATATACGATGCTTGTTTTTCTCTTTCTGACTTACTTCACTCTGTATGACAGTCTCTAGATGCATCCACGTCTTTACAAATGACCCAATTTCGTTCCTTTTTATGGCTCAGTAATATTCCATTGTATATATGTACCACAACTTCTTTATCCATTCGTCTGTCGATGGGCATTTAGGTTGCTTCCATGACCTGGCTACTGTAAATAGTGCTGCAATGAACATTGGGGTGCATCTGTCTTTTTGAATTATGGTTTTCTCTGGATATATGCCCAGTAGTGGGATTGATGGGTCATATGGTAATTCTATTTTTAGTTTTTTGAGGAACCTCCATACTGTTCTCCATAGTGGCTGTATCACTTTACATTCCCACCAACAGTGCAAGAGGGTTCCCTTTTCTCCACACCCTCTCCAGCATTTGCTGTTTGTAGATTTTCTGATGATGCCCATTCTAACTGGTGTGAGGTGATACCTCATTGTAGTTTTGATTTGCATTTCTCTAATAATTAGTGATGTTGAGCAGCTTTTCATGTGCTTCTTGGCCATCTGTATGTCTTCTTTGGAGAAATGTCTATTTAGGTCTTCTGCCCATTTTTGGATTGGGTTGTTTGTTTTTTTAATACTGAGCTGCATGAGCTGTTTATATATTTTGGAGATTAATCCTTCGTCCGATGATTCATTTGCAAATATTTTCTCCCATTCTGAGCGTTCTTTTTGTCTTGTTTATGGTTTCCTTTGCTGTGCAAAAGCTTTTAAGTTTTATTAGGTCCCATTTGTTTACTTTTGTTTTTATTTCCATTACTCTAGGATGTGGATCAAAAAATATCTTGGTGTGACTTATGTCAAAGAGTGTTCTTCCTATGTTTTCCTCTAAGAGTTTTATAGTGCCCGGTCTTACATTTAGGTCTCTAATCCATTTTATTGGATTTTATTTTTGTGTATGGTGTTAGGGAGTGTTCTAATTTCATTCTTTTATATGTAGCTGTCCAGTTTTCCCAGCACCACTTATTGAAGAGACTGTCTTTTCTCCATTGTATATCCTTACCTCCTTTGTCCTATATTAGTTGACCATAGGTGCATGGGTTTATCTCTGGGCTTTCTATCCTGTTCCATTGATCCATATTTCTGTTTTTGTGTCAGTACCATATTGTCTTGATTACTGTAACTTCGTGGTATAGTATGAAGTCAGGGAGTCTGATTCCTATAGCTCCGTTTTTTTTCCCTCAAGATTGCTTTGGCTATTTGGGGTCTTTTGTGTCTCCATACAAACTTTAAGATGATTTGTTCTAGCTCCGTAAAAAATGCCATTGGTAATTTGATAGGGATTGCATTGAATCTGTAGATTGCTTTGGGTACTATACTCATTTTCACAGTATTGATTCTTCCAATCCAAGAACATGGTATATCTCTCCATCTGTTGGTATCATCTTTAATTTCTTTCGTCAGTGTCTTGTAGTTTTCTGCATACAGGTCTTTTGTCTCCCTAAGTAGGTTTATTCCTAGGTATTTTATTCTTTTTGTTGCAATGGTAAATAGGAGTGTTTCCTTAATTTCTCTTTCAGATTTTTCATCATTAGTATATAGGAATGCAAGAGATTTCTGTGCATTAATTTTGTATCCTGCAACTTTACCAAATTCATTGATTAGCTCTAGTAGTTTTCTCATGGCATCTTTAGGATTCTCTATGTATAGTATCATGTCATCTGCAAACAGTGACAGTTTTACTTCTTTTCCAATTTGTATTCCATTTATTTCTTTTTCTTCTCTGATTTCCATGGCTAGGACTTCCAAAACTATGTTGAATAATAGTGGTGAGAGTGGACATCCTTGTCTTGTTCCTGATCTGAGAGGAAACACTTTCAGTTTTTCACCATTGAGAATGATGTTTGCTGTGGGTTTGTCATATATGGCCTTTATTATGTTGAGGTAGGTTCCCTCTATGCCCACTTTCTGGAGAGTTTTTATCATAAATAGGTGTTGAATTTTGTCAAAAGCTTTTTCTGCATCTATTGAGATGATCATATGGTTTTTCTTCTTCAATTTGTTGATATGGTGTATCACATTGATTGATTTGCATATATTGAAGAATCCTTGCATCTCTGAGATAAATCCCACTTGATCATGGTGTATGATCCTTTTAATGTGTTGTTGGATTCTGTTTGCTAGTATTTTGTTGAGGTTTTTGCATCTATAGTCATCAGTGGTATTGGTCTGTAATTTTCTTTTTTTGTAGTATCTTTGTCTGGTTTTGGTATCAGGGTGATGGTGGCCTCATAGAATGAGTTTGGGAGTTTTCCTTCTTCTGCAATTTTTTGGAAGAGTTTGAGAAGGATGGGTGTTAGCTCTTCTCTAAATGTTTGATAGAATTCACCTGTGAAGCCATCTGGTCCTGGACTTCTGTTTGTTGGAAGATTTTTAATCACAGTTTCTATTTCATTACTTGTGATTGGTCTGTTCATATTTTCTGTTTCTTCCTGGTTCAGTCTTGGAAGGTTATACCTTTTTAAGAATTTGTCCATTTCTTCGAGGTTGTCCATTTTATTGGCATAGAGTTGCTTGTAGTAGTCTCTTAGGATGCTTTGTATTTCTGCGGTGTCTGTTGTAACTTCTCCTTTTTCGCTTCTAATTTTATTGATTTGAGTCCTCTCCCTCTTTTTCTTGATGAGTCTGGCTAATGGTTTATCAATTTTGTTTATCTTCTCAGAGAACCAGCTTTTAGTTTTATTGATCTTGCTATTATTTTCTTTGTTTCTATTTCATTTATTTCTGCTCTGATCTTTATGATTTCTTTCCTTCTGCTAACATTGGGTTTTCTTTGTTCTTCTTTCTCTAGTTCCTTTAGGTGTAAGGTTAGATTGTTTATTTGAGATTTTTCTTGTTTCTTGAGGTAGGCTTGTATTGCTATAAACTTCTCTCTTAGAACTGCTTTTGCTGCATCCCATAGGTTTTGGATTGTCGTGTTTTCATTGTCATTTGTCTCTAGGTATTTTTTGATTTCCTCTTTGATTTCTTCAGTAATCTCTTGGTTATTTAGTAATGTATTGTTTAGCCTCCATGTGTTTGTGTTTTTTATGTTTATTTCCGTGTAATTCATTTCTAATCTCAATAGCGTTGTGGTCAGAAAAGACGCTTGATGATTTCAATTTTCTTAAATTTACTGAGGCTTGATTCGTGACCCAGGATGTGATCTATCCTGGAGGATGTTCCATGCACACTTGAGAAGAAAGTGTAATCTGCTGTTTTTGGATGGAACATCCTATAAATATCAATTAAATCTATCTGGTCTATTGTGTCATTTAAAGCTTGTGTTTCCTTAGTAATTTTCATTTTGGATGATCTGTCCATTGGTGTAAGTGAGGTGTTAAAGTTCCCCCTATTATTGTGTTACTGTCAATTTCCTCTTTTATAGCTGTTAGCAGTTGCCTTATGTACTAAGGTGCTCCTATGTTGGGTGCATATGTATTTATAATTGTTATATCTTCTTCTTGGATTGATCCCTTGATCATTACATAGTGTCCTTCCTTGTCTCTTGTAACATTCTTTATTTTAAAGTCTATTTTATCTGATATGAGAATTGCTACTCCAGCTTTCTTTTGATTTCCATTTGCATGGAATATCTTTTTCCATCCCCTCACTTTCAGTTTGTATGTGTCCCTAGGTCTGAAGTGGGTCTCTTGTAGACAGCATATATATGGGTCTTGTTTTTGTATCCATTCAGCAAGCCTGTGTCTTTTGGTTGGAGCATTTAATCCATTCACGTTTAAGGTAATTATCAATATGTATCTTCCTATTACCATTTTCTTAATTGTTTTGGGTTTGGTTTTGTAGATCCTTTTCTTCTCTTGTGTTTCCCACTTAGAGAAGTTCCTTTAGCCTTTGTTGTAGAGCTGGTTTGGTGGTGCTAAATTCTCTTAGCTTTTGCTTGTCTGTAAAGCTTTTGATTTCTCCATCGAATCTGAATGAGGTCCTTGCTGTGTGGAGTAATCTTGGTTGTAGTTTCTTCCCTTTCATCACTTTAAGTATATCATGCCACTCCCTTCTGGCTTGTAGAGTTTCTGCTGAGAATTCACCTGTTAACCTTATGGGAGTTCCCTTGTATGTTATTTGTCATTTTTCCCTTGCTGCTTTCAATAATTTTTCTTTGTCTTTAATTTTTGCCAATTTGATTACTATGTGTCTCGGCATGTTTCTCCTTGGGTTTATCCTGTATGGGACTCTCTGCACTTCCTGGACTTGGGTGGCTAATTCCTTTCCCATGTTAGGGAAGTTTTCGACTATAATCTCTTCAGATATTTTCTTGGGTCCTTTCTCTCTGTCTTCTCCTTCTGGGACCCCTATAATGCGAATGTTGTTGTGTTTAATGTTGTCCCAGAGGTCTCTTAGGCTGTCTTCATTTCTTTTCATTCTTTTTTCTTTATTCCATTCCGCAGCAGTGAATTCCACCATTGTGTCTTCCAGGTCACTTATCCGTTCTTCTGCCTCAGTTATTCTGCTATTGATTCCTTCTAGTGTATTTTTCATTTCAGTTATTGTATTGTTCATCTCTGTATGTTTGTTCTTTAATTCTTCTAGATCTTTGTTAAATATTTCTTGCATCTTCTCGATCTTTGCCTCCATTCTTCTTCCAAGGTCCTGGATCATCTTCACTATCGTTATTCTGAATTCTTTTTCTGGAAGATTGCCTAAGTCCATTTCATTTAGTTGTTTTTCTGGGGTTTTATCTTGTTCCTTCTTCTGGTACATAGCCCTCTGCCTTTTCATCTTGTCTGTCTTTCTGTGAATGTGGTTTTTGTTACACAGGCTGCAGGATTGTAGTTCTTCTTGCTTCTGCTGTCTGCCCTCTGGTGGCTGAGGCTATCTCCAGACGGCTTTATTACCTCATAGGCATCTCATCTTAAACCAATAGCATCGCTTGGTGCAAAAAAATAGTCCAGACCATAGTTTCATAGTGTTAATACTCATCCAACTTAAATTTCCTCTATACCAGGTTGTGCCAACTTATACTCAAAGTCTGCAGTCAGCTGGGTGAGCTAACGGTGAGAATGGGAAAAGGGACTGGGGACACCCTTAATTTCTCTACTCTCCCCCCAACTTATTCTTCTTCATATCTTCCTCTACTATGCTGCTTCTTGGTCCTCCAGGGGTGGGCAGAAGAGCAAGGTGAAATTAGGGCAGACAAAGTCTTGCATGAGAGAGTTGTAAGTTTTATCAGGGTTCTCTGGATGAAGAATACTTCTACATTATGGAATCTTTTGTCTTTTGGAGTACTTTTGCAGGTTCCCTGGAGCTTACCACCTCTAGGGTTTGCTGATAAAGGCAGTGCTCCCTCTGTCTGCTTACACCTCCCCTCAGTGCCTACTTTCCAGTAGAGTCTTCACAGTTACATGAAGACCATTTGAGTAAAGCCCATTTTAAGACTCCCTAACAAAGACATGAGGGAAAAAAACATCTTGTCTACCATGTTGGGAATGTGACTCATTCCTATAAGAGGATGCTATCTTCATTCAGCTACCACATCTCTCTCTAGCCAGCCTCACTCCTGTAGAATTTTTCTGACCTGAGCCCCTATATTCCTCAAACTCTAGAGGAATCTCGTAATCTCTGAGTGTGGTTCCTTGAAGTCCTTCTGTTTGATTAGAGAAGGACATGGAGGAAGGCAGAGAAGATGCCCTAGTCTTCCAATATGTTCCTCCTTAAAGGAATTCCCTACAGTCTGCTTGATGGATTTCCTACCTTCCCCTCATACATTCTTCACCTAAGTAATGAGCCAATGGCTACTAGTCTGGTTTCTTTATTTCTTAGCATATGTTGCATAGATATCTGATCTGGAATCTATTTTTTTCTGCTTTTTTGAGTCCAAGCCTAAAAACCTTTAAGACAATAAGGAAATTTGCATTTAATATTCTGATATATTTACTAATGTGTCAATTGTATAGGCTACTGAACTAAAATAATAAACATAAACTAAATTATATTTAAGAATTAGAAAAAAGATGAAAAATATTTTTAAAAAATATTTAAACATACTTTTATTAAGGGTGAAAACTATTTTATCACAGTAAAAATATTAATACCTTCTTACTGAGTAAAACATGATTGATTTTTAAAAAATCTTTTGAAAATCTGAATATAGCCTCCATGTTACAGTGACTGAATATCTGGATTTTAAGTTCAGTTTATTTTTATAGTTGATATTAATGACTTTTGTGACTGAAAAATAGTAACTCTCAATAGTATACAGGTATAAGGAGAAGTACATGATTGGTTGTGTTTACTATATTACTCAATCATGATGTATACTTTTCAATCACATCTACTAATTATGGAACAATTTTTATTGAATTTTTATCTGTAACATTTCTATCTTTGCTTATATAGCTCAGTTTTTCTCAAACAAATTGGAAAGGCTTATAATTCAGTGTATTTTAACACATGGGTTCAAGATACGCTGGAACTTTTCCTTGAGCATAGATTAGAAAATTCTGTTTCCGTTTTTAGTGTGCACATATGAAAGTTGATTTGGTAACAAAATCATGAAATGATCAAAACACTTCCAAGCATTCGTTTTCTAAATACTTTTTCCTTGTATGAGTTTTTTTAATAACGGTGATTTTCTCACTCCTTGTTAAAGCAGCAAGTGACCCAAAGGGAAAGATTAAGTGGTCATTTTTCAAAATTATTTTATAAGTTGCATAGTTTTGACAGCCAGCCATCATAAAAAAATATTAAATGCTTGTCTCTTTTAATAGCTGTTTTTTTAAAAAAAGGTGAATACTTTTTTTCACTCTGTATTTGATTTACTTATTTATTCATTTATTTATTTTTACAGTGAGATGACCAGTGAACCTCACTTAATACAAAAGATTCTCATAGCTTCTCTGTCATTCAAAGTATGTCTTTGTTATTGTTATTGTTACCCTCCTTGAACTGTCTGTAGCACCTGTATTATTTCAACTTATTTGCTTTAATAGCTTCCCTGCTAAGACTCATTGAATGGATATCCAAGTGTAGTGATAGCTTTTCAGCTTTACTGCAAAGTAGCTCTCTTTTTCTGTCTGTCTCTCTCTCAATTCCAGTCCGATAAACTGCTCCATTAGTGGTTGTCCTTGCAGTTAAAATTTTTCTTCCCCACTTAAAGCTTTTTTCCCCTTCACTTACTACTGTTGAGGACATGCTTTTTGGATACATTGTTTCTTTTCTAGCTGCTTTAGTTGTTATTTTTATATGTGAAATGCTATCTAGCAAATGTATATGTAAACCAAAAAAGGCTGGAAAAATGTATTTTATTTATTCAGCTGTATAACAAAAATGACTTAGTTTGTCCTAATACGTTTTTCTTCATAGTTTCAGCAATATTTTCAATGCATGTGACAACACTATTTGCAAACAAAATAATGCATTTTAATTTGTTGCCAAATCATTTGCCACAAAATATCTCAGTCATTTTTACTGTGTCAGGAAAAATGAATGTTTCCTCAAAGGGAAAATTTTTGTCTTTCATAAGGAAAAGACTTCAAAAGGGACTCTGAATGCTTACTTTAAAAATATCTTGCTAATTGTGATGGCTTTATTTTAACATTAATACTCATATCTCAAGACAGCATAAACACTTAAAGCAAGTTTCATCTGTATTTCCAATGACCCCTGGAAAATTCTAAAATTTTCACCAATTTCTTATTAGACCTGATGATTTTTTTAAACCTAGTATTGTGGTTAAGGAAAAGTGTGTTGTTAATGAACAGTAGACCAAGTGTTGGCTTACCCATGTTTTTGTTGCCTACTTGGGCTTAGATTATTAGTATTGTCTTAAATTTGTGGTTTATGTGCAGTAATCTTTTAAAACTATACCATCAGTTTAGGGAAGTTACTTTATTCAGAACTTTAGAACATAGCTCATAAATTCATTTAGCATGGCTCACGTAAACATCTGTGTTTCAATATGAGGAAAATGAACAAAAGAGTGAGGGTGTTTCCACCAGTCTCCTGTAGAACTTTACACTTCCCTCAGGATAGCCTCACAGTACATCAAACCCTATGGTCTGCCCTGCAGATCTGATGAAAGACCAGAGTCATTCCACATATTTGATATTACTAAAACCTTTAAAAGATTTTTGGATTATATTCTCTAATATTTTCTTTGTACTCACCAGGAAATGTTTGCACATCCTGTGGTGTCTTAATCTGATCAGGTTGTATAACAAAATACCATGGGCTGGATGGCTTATAAACAATAGATATCTATTTCTCACAAGTTCTGGAAGCTGGGAAGTCCAAGATCAAGGCACCAACATGGTCACACTCTGGTGAAGGCCCTCTTCCTTGTCCATAGCCAGCACTGTTATGCAGTGTCTTTACATGGTGGAAGGTCTAGGGATCTCTGTGGGGTCTTTTGTATAAAAACACTAATCTCATTCATGGCAATTCCGCTCTCATGACCTAAGTACTTCCCTAATGCTCCACCTCCTAATACCATCATCTTTGGGGGTTAGGATTTCAACATATGAATTTTGGGGGGCACACAATATTCAGACCATAGCAGCTGATGTACACACGTCACACTTTTAAGAATTTTGTTCTACATCAAATTCCTCCAAAGATGGGGACCTCACCTCCAAACAAGAAAATTATTCTAACAATTCTGAGAAGTTATAAGTGCTAGAAATTCCATCATCATACGGATCCAAAATCTATTTACTCATAACTTTCACCCACTAGTCCAATGTCAGCCAAAGGAGGCAGACACAGAACAAGCGCTTTTAAATATTTCATTATTCTCTAATGCACAACATGTGGGTTACCAAATGATTTGTATGGTTAAAACAGTTATCACTCTCATCTAAGCAGAAATTGCTTTCATGTATTTCCAATAATTGTCTAATAGAGTTTAAATGATATCTAGTATTAAATGACAATTTGTTCACAAACTGTTTCATCACCTAATTCACAAGTATAGAAATTCTGTAATTCTCCAGAATAGTTCTTCTGAACTGACCCACAGATATTCTGAAACTTAACATCTCTTTAGCTCTTTTGATTCAGTTGGAAAGAACTTACCTCCTCTCTGTACAGATAGTGCTCTTTTACTAAACATTGTTCCTTCATTTCCATGGAATGAACTGATGCTGTCTTTGAGTTGAAGGTTTGCTCTTGTGCCATTTTAGTGTTAAACTGAGATCAGGGAAGAGGCTCTGCTGGAAGATTTCATTATGAATGCCATACCAAAGGCGATAACTCAACATATCATCCAGAAAATTCCCCAAAGTGGCCTCAGTGTAGTGACAGACACAATCTGACAAGAGACTGTCACTTCTGGTGGTGTGATTTTAGCCTCTGAACAATAAATATGAGAATAGTGAAAGGTACACAGTCAAAAATCCCACACACTCAGCAAATGTAATCCTAGAGTTAGCTGTGTTCGAGATGGTCCTGATTTGTTTGGGCCTTATAGTCTTCAAAGCAAAGATTATTTCTCTTAAGAGGTTTTTGTTTGTTTGTTTTTGTTTTTGTTTTGTTTCCTTTCTTGATGACAAATTCTCAGAACATGGACTTTTAGCCAGTGGCCTGAGAGTGAATTCACCGGTGGGATTTCAACTGCTTTTAAACAAAGAGTCTGTTTACATTTCACAGCAAGGTCACATAAACAGTTTCTTCTAGTTGTGATCATACATCTTTTACCCATTAACATAAAATTAGATGACCTTATAAAATACCCCCAAATTGGGCACTATTGAGAGTAAAAGTGTATGCTGATAACAATCATGGTAGGACAAGAGGCATAGACCAGGACCATCCCAGGAGAACCTGGCTATCTGATCATTCTGTGTAAAATGTGTGATGGCCACCAAGACACAGCCAGTGAACCCCAGGCTTTCCACAGAAGTGTTCCCCTAATCTGACTACATCAGAATCCCAGGCCTGGTTATTAAAAATGTTGATGCCCTGTCCTTACTTCCTAGATGGTTGGATTGCCCATATTTTTAGGTCCCTGGGTGATTCTGATGATGACAATAATCAACTCCAAACTATTATAAGCTTCTTCCCTCTGAAATTTCTCTACATTGTATCTCACAGTGGAATTGCCATATACACACAGCCTATTCATCCTCTACATATATATTTTTAAATCTAAGATACATATTTTCCACATTTTAACATCTTGAAAATATGGATATACCCTACAATTGTTGGCAGGGGAAATTTTTCCCCTAAACCTCTTGGTTCTTTTGACTGATCTAATATTTAAATTGATACAAGATAGATTAACAGGGAAAAAATTTAATTTAATATGTACAGAGGTCTCACAGATTTAGGACTCAAGAAGCAACAAAAGCATGTTGTTTATATACCTGTTACACAAAGAAACAATAAATTTGTGAGCACTGACAAGACAAAGAAACCTAGGCTTGGGTACTAGTTAGTGAACAAAATATGCAGTTTATTTACACAGCCTTCTCGACCCTGAACTCCCTATATCTGGTGATAAGGATGTCTCTCTACCTCCTAGTGCAGGGATGGTACCTGGGAGATTTATTTCCTGCTTTCAGGGTGACAGAGAGGAGGGTCAGAGTGTCCTTCTTGCACTGGCTCTTCCCTAAGTAACTTTAATTCAGAATAATCAATATGCCACTTTGGCATATTTTTGGGCAGCCTACCCTTAACCCCATCATGATCAATGATATCTTAAAATCAGGATATGATTTTTATTGCCTGTGCGTTCATGGACTTTGCTTGTTTTTCCTGGAGGCATGACTGGACAGCTGTTGACGTTTCAGTGAATAAACCATTTGAAGATAAAATGAAGAAATAATGTAAGACCTAGTTGTTGTCTGAGAATTTTCTGTTGACACCTTCAGGTACAAGTAAGAAAACAGAAGCATCAAATTTTACATAATAGATGTCAGCAAATTTGGAAAAAATTCCTGGAGGCAATACTGGTGGGGAGTAGGGGGCACTTTTAAGAAAATATTTCATTACCAGTGAATTTGGTGGCACAGGATGATACCCTGTAAGAAAATTCAGCCACTGATGACTCAGAGTTGAAGAATGATTCAGAATAATTGGATACAGGGTGAAGAAGTTTTAAGAATTTCTTAAAACGATTGTTTACATTAAATTTTCCTTTTTGTGTATAAGAATGCTATGATAAAAATCTAAGTGCAGATTAATCTAAAAGAGTTCTTTCAATTAAAAGTGACAAATTCAACGTGATAAAAAACACAATATTATTTATGTGGCAGAATTTTTAACTTCTCAGTGGTACATAAGAAACATTGTATTATAATTGACAATGTCTGAGACTTGATGATACATGGTTTATGCACTAGTCAAAAAGAAAAAAATAAGTTAAATCCTTTGGCAATTTTGCTGACTATTTCACTGAGGCAGCACGTGCCTCAGAGTGAGGGTATATCAAGGAACATTAATATCAGTTCATCTCAGTTCCTCTGTAGCTCTAATAATATGAACATTTCCTTACAAAGTGTGTGAATTCAGTGTTGAAGGTTTTTAAAATATGTTGCTCTAAAAGTAATTATCTGAAGCTCTATCTGGAAAGTTCTATGTTAGAAAAAATTTAGCTGAGTGAGTTAATGAATTTTCAAGGGCAGTATCTAGTCTGCATAATGACAAAAACAAGCCAAAGCCTGTTTAAGATACGACTTCACTATACAGAGACACACACACACACACACACACACAAGAAATAACAGCACTCCCTGCCAGACTTAATAGGATGCTTGCAAAGTTGTTAACCACCCAGAGCAGTCAGGAAGAGGAGACTCAGGCCTACATATGTAGGGTATTTGGTCCCGGCCCCCATCTTCCACAACTTTCCCCTCCAGTTATGTTTCTTTTCAGCCTATATAGGGAAGCCCAGCTGCCGGCAGACAACAGGCTGAACGGTAGCCAGCTGCTTTATAACTGTGTTAGCCAGAAGCCCTCATGAGAAATATTTTTCCTGGAAAATAAATTATAACATGTCTAAGTGGTACCTGACAAAGCTAAACAGGAGGCATGCTGCTCTATTGCAAATTCATCTGCAGTCTCTGGGTAGAGAGACAAATAAAAGCACTTCATCAAAATCAGTCACAGAAATCCAGGAATACCCAGAGGAGACCACTAAACTCTAAATACCAATCAATTTCTCCAACTTTTTTTGTCAAACTTGCAAGTCCTTTTAAGCACTGTCTTCTTGAATTGCCTGGCAGCAGCTGGCTGGTATGGAAGAAGATCAGTTTGGGGGCCTTCTGTGACACAGTGGCTTATCTAGCTGAGGACCCTTATTGCTGAAGGGGTTTTTCGGCCTTAGAACATCAGTTAAGTAAGGTTAAAGCTAAAAGTCTGCTTTCACTTCTATATATTCACAATATCTCTACTTGAAGAGGCTTGCCTAAATATACTAGGAAATAGTATAAATAGAAAGTGCCTTAAGAAGCTGTCCCTGTGATTGCAAGTTTAAAACTGCACCTGGGAAAGCAACTCAAAATGTAGCCTCTAGATATTTTAATATTTGCTGATCTCATAATACCACAATATCGGTAGGGCAAGGTATTGATGATTTAATAAGATGCTAGTCTCAGTCTTGACCTTGATTTAATCAAGGTCTTATGATGGTATTTAATCAAAGTATTTATGATGAACCTATTATGTTTAAGATACTTTGCTAGTTTCTGCAGTGATGCATCATAATATATACCTTTCAGAAGTTTATATTTTCATTCAGGAATCTAATAGTCAGAAGAGATGGGTTTTTTCCAGGCTATGCATTTAACTAGTTGTGTGACCATGAGAAAGTCACTTAGCTTTTATTGAGGAGGGTTTTGGCATGTGATTTACATATAAAAAGCTCATTTTTTAAAACTCATGCATGGAAGAAGGAAGACCAACTTTGCACCCGTTGAAGTATGGAGAACATCAATCAAGGTGACAATAGAGATGGAGAGGAGTGGATGGGTCCATGAAATATTTGGAGAAAAACTCAACAGTTCTACCAAATGCTACTTGCCAGGCTAAGGATGCCATATTAAATTTACATTGATTCTGTGAAGCTGGTGAGGTTTTCATTTGGAGAACTGAAAGATAGGGCTCTAGATGTGGGACCTTCAAATATCATTTAATCTCACTGGAGATCAGTCTTCTCTATAATGAGATAGAGGTAGTACCCTGTGACCCATCTCTCTTTCAAGAATATACAAAGTATAAACAAATGATAGGTGTGAAAATAGTTGGAAAGCAAAACTCTTTTTGGATGTGCAAGGCAGTATTATTATTTGCAGAAATGTTCTAAGTGCTAAGGATTCAAGTAAGCAGGCCACTCAGCTTTTAAATTGTCTCCTCTAATAGCTGCAGCTATATGTAATTTACATAATATAAAATTAAAGACACTAAAACAGTTAGAAAAATATGACTATTTTCTTAAATGCATCCCATTCAAATTAGAGAAATCTAAGGCCCAATATCACGAGGTCAAAGTAATCTTACTCAAGCCTGACTTCAAATTGCCTTAATTTATGAAATAGATTCATCCATGAGGACATTTCCAAATGAGATAATGCTAGAGCAATTCCAGCCATGAAATTAGATAGTGTCTACATGTTGATAAACTCTAATTTTGTGCAGATTGCACTGGATTTATTGATTTTTTCCCCATGGCTAATAACAAAACATAATTATGTTTATATTATAGAGTAATCTGATTTAAAAAAAGGACAAAATATAAGTTCACAGCACAAACATGTGAACCACTGGGCCAATACACAACATGACTTGGGATAGACAGAGGAGTCCTTGTTATATGAGTATAATTGGTTAACAACAACAAATAAAAGCAAAGGTGATTTCACACTTCAGGAAATGTTTTGATTCAAGTTACTTCTTGAAAAATAAAATTAAAAGTCATGAAAAAAGTTGCTGTCATATTTTTAAAATGTAGGTCAAAAAAGCAACTATGGTCTGGTTTTTTGAAGACCAACTCAACTGCAGATTTCTTAATTGTACAAAGTTATACATAATTCCATAAAATGGTTTGTTTGTTAGAAAGTAAAATTTATGAACTCTCCCAATATTTAACACATATTTTATGACTCATGCAGCTGTTTCATTCTGAAACTTACCTAATTAATTCTAGTCATATGCTATATGTCTCCATATACATTGCTTTGAAGATCTCATAGTTAAAAACTGACTTGGAAATAGGAAGCCTATCAAAAGTTTTATCATTTAAGTGAAGTTTAAGAAAGTTGTTTAAGGCATGCTTCATAGACGTTGGTTCTATGAGCAACCCTCGAGCCTACATATTCTTTTCTTTTTGTTGTACATTTATCTCTCAGTGGCAAAATATAATATTGTAAAAGCACTAGAATTATATAAAAATATGATGTCAATTATGACAAAGAATGGATTTGACACAGCCCAGTTGGTTAATGTTAATAAAACTAATTTGTTTTGTAAATACAGAAATATTTCACTGTACCTAAATATAAGCGTAGTTTAGACTGAGAAAGATTGGAACCAGGAACCAGAGTCATTAGTAACCTTGGCATACTCCAGATCTCTGGTTCACTCTCTGCCTGTTCCTGCCCCCATCCCCCAAAGAGTGGCTTTCTCTAATTTTTTGTTTTGTTTTGATTTTTGTTTTTGTTGCATAAAATTGTTTAGAACTGGAATTTTGTTGTTGTTAAAACCAGCAAAGTGACTTGAACCCCAGTGACCCAACTCAAAAAATACATTTAAAGAAAACTTGATTAGTCTACTATAGGGGAGGTATCTACTCAATTGATTTTGGTCAGGGAGATGAGCTCACGTAGTCCAAATGTGTCGAGGTGAGGGGGAGGAGTAGAAATTTCCTAAAAGTTGTAATTGGGCTGGGGCAGGTGCCCAGAAATTTTCTACTCCATTGTTAATTCACCAGTGCTCATTTTCATGGGATGTGAATATTAAAATACTGGAGGCACAGTGCCATTGCTATTTCTTGGTCTGTTTTAACTTCTCTGTGGTAAGTGTATTGTACATATGAAAATGTACACTTCAAAGAATGAGAGGCACACTCTTTCTATTTGGGACCACGTTTGAAATATGGCCAGTCAATAATTAACTAAAGTTAGTTCCTATACATTGACTTTAGTTCGTTTCTGGGAAATTAATGAAAAATAGCATTTCAGTTGTAGTAAATCTCTAGAAAAAAGAAATTCTATAAAAGAGGATTGTCTGAGACCAAGAGGAGGGGGAAGAAATAGACTTTTTGTAGATATTTCAAATATCAGCCTAAATGGTTAAATGCAAATTAAGAACTTCAGTTCAGTTCTAAATATTTGTAAATCATTCCCCCAATCTGAAATATCTATTATAGTTAACAAAGCTAACATTTATTGAAATTACACGAATGTGTGAAGCAGGATGCTTCCTCTTTACACACATTGCTTCATGAAATTCTACGAGGTAAGTATATTTTATATTCACATTTGAACATCAGAACGTTTAAGATTTGCTTGCGAAAGGCCATAAAACTAGGAAATAGAAGAACCAGAATTCTAACCCCATTATATCTGAAACTAGAGTGTAGTTCTTTGTCCTGTGTTATATATCCCCCAGGTTTATTTCAGTGCTTACTCATGTTAAAAAAATCTTTCAGACACATATAAGAGGGGTTTATCACACCTACTCTCTTTTTTCTACATAAGATTTTTTTTTTCTGTTCATTGCTTCTAAGTGTGGCATTTAATTTCTAACATTTTGTCATGTTAAAAATTATACACATAGTTTTTTACTTATTATTTGCAGATGTTTCTCCTATGAGTTTAAGTACTGTTTTAACTAAGGATCATGTAAATCAAGATTTGTGAAATTAGTAAAACTAGAGCTACAAAGGCTAATACAGTGTGGTAGTATAACAGAAATGTAAAAGAAAATATTAAAGCATATTTAAAATATCGAGGTGTAAGGTTACAGAAGCAGGTTATAAAATTTTACCAAATGTCTTTCATCTCTATGTTATATTTAGGTGTCTTTTCTATACACTATAAATTTTGATTGATATGTTTAGTACCTAAAACTCGAACAGTTGCCTTGTCAATTTTTGCTTCCGATCTTTGAGATTTGTTCCTTTCCCAGTCATGCCTCACCATGTCCTGTCACCTAACTTAATTCAACAGCAGTCCTCTGAAATACTCTACCCCAGGATTAAAAAGACCACTAAATTCAGATTCCCTCTTACCCAAATGGTGATGAAGGTTAAACAAAATGATACCTGTGCGGAGTGGAGAAATTGTTCGCAGGTATTCCAAGGTGAATCCTTGGAACACATTTCCTTATATGAACAGTGTGATAAACGAGAATATAATTAGTAGTATTCAGGATCAGGCACTTAATGTTTGATAAAGGTGAGTTGCTCTGAGAAGCTAAGTAATGCTAGAACCCTCCTGCAAACAGGTGAATCACATACATACTTTTGGAACACAACCCAGTTGTAAGGTAGTATCATTACCTTGCAGTGCACCCTAGCCAGCAGCAGTTATGGAATATACAGTGTCTGTAAGCACTGTGCCAATGCGGCATTAGTTATGGGTCCTGCCTTAAGAATTTTACAGCATAGTAAGGAGTTGCAATGATTTTTAAGTAACACTCAAATTACTGAGACACTTAAAAATAAGTGATACTAAAGTTGAAAAATTAGTTCAGAATAAATATGTTCTTAAAGCAGCATAAATAGTTCATTTATTTACAAAGAATGTGAAGTACAGATATTTATATTTAGCATTTTATATGAATTTATATTATGCAGAAGCACACATAGTAAGTGAAGATGTGAAACACCTGCATTCAGCAGTAAGGACAACTATTTAAAAGCAAAAGGGGAAGTAGATTAAGAATGGATGCTGAAAGGTAAAAATCTAAAGCTACCAGAAAGGAGTGCTACTACTTCAAATTGGATACGAAATAATAGTTTTTGCCAATAGGTGAATATTTAAAGGACATCAACTTCATCTCTTGGAAATAGATATGAACCTACTTGAACTAGAGGGTGACATGATGTGTATGTTTAGTCTAGAAGAATTTCCGTCAACATTTCTCAACAGTTTTAATCACATACTTGGTGAGTCATCTAAATTATGATCTACTCAATTGCCAGATGTACCTTTTATACTGTTTATTATATAATCATAATTGGCTGGATTATTCCAAACTCACAAAATTATGAGTAATGACTTTGAAAGAACTTAAATTGACCGATCACAAAGAAGAATGCATTCCTTAACTAATATTTATTTTAATAAAAATCACCTACTTCAGAGAATTTGCTTTAATCAATAATATTTCCTACATATCCTTTTTGACATTTTCAATTCCTGAATATGCCTAGAATTAGAGATTGAAAAAAAACATCTAGCACAATATAACACTATGCAGTTTTGGGCTCCATAGTAATAATTTTCTAAGTTGGTGATAGAAATTATAAGCCTATTTAATAAAGACCTGTATATGCATATACCTTTACAAGTCTGTAGCTATGATTCATGTACAATCCAGGAAGCTGTTGTTTCAACTGCCAACTAAAAGATAAAAACCAATATTTCTTTTTCTGTGAATATCAATATTTTAACTAATTTTCAGAATCATTAGATCTGATATTAATACATAATAGCTATACTATTTTTCTTTTGTGAACATTATTGATTGAAGGTTAGGAAAATCTACTTTCTTGTTGATAAGTACTAAATTAATTAATGAGTTGCTTCTGTAAGGTATGTGAGTGAGTAAAATAGATTTTCAAAAGATAGATATTCCTCAATATATTTTTAACAAATTATTTTTATTTTCTAAACACTGATGAAAATCATTCATCACACCCCAGTATCCCATATCTGTTAGTAAAAATGTTTTGAAAGCCCAAATGCTACTGATTTTGGTTCACCACCACTTCTACCTTCATCTGAGAAGTGATATCCACAGCAAAGTTCCTCTAATATTACACTCTGAGGGCATGATCTGGATATTGGTTCCTTAGGACAAAGCAACTTCACACCTTCCTTCTGCCCAAGATAGTTAACAAAATGCCATCTATGTCACATGTTTTCTCTCACTGGGGGGTCTTTTCCTCTATTTTTAAATAAATGCATTACAAGTAACATAAATGAAAAATTTCTCATGACTCAGAATGTGATATAAAATATTTTGCTTTTGTTCTCTCCTCATTGTGACATAAATGTGAAAATAATCTCTCAGAAGTAAGATGGTCGAAATCTTGTAATAGTTTACTTAGTTCATCCTTTTCCAGATGAAGCAAAGAATGTGATTTACCAAATAGCCAAGAAATTCCCATTGCCCATGAGACAGAGTTTTCCAAGTATGTTTAGCAGAGGGACAAAAATATAACATCCAAATGATTGGCTATCATTAAAAGAGTAAGTAGTGTGGAGATGCTAATACTCACAATATGATTACCTCTACTTTACTCATGAGGACACTGAAACTTAGAGGAAGGGATTTCTATCTAGAAATCTGGTCACCAGCTCAAGCTCCATTGTCACTTTACTTGACCCATCAGACATAATAGGCTAATATTTCTTTAGAAAATATTGTCTATCAAAGCCCAAATCTAAAATGAGTAAAGAAAGATAACAGGATAACTTATTGACCTGAAAATATAATAGTAGCAATATTAAGAATATTAAGGATAATGGCAAATGTTCACTGGAGACAATATCTATCAAGTTGTGTATACATTATCTCATTAGATCCTCACAATAAATCCATGAGTTAAGTACTGCTGTCTTTTATTTTCCAAGCTTCCACAGAAAGTGGCAAAGATAAGATTTAGATCAAAAAAAGGCAGACTCTTGGTTCTGGGATAGTAACATGATGCCATCCCACATTCTACACAACATGCTGTGGTTTTCAAAGCCTTTACCATGCTTTAAAAACGTGAACCTTGTGTGTGTCTGTGTGTGGTGTCCATGTATTTTCATCTGTTGTGATGTTTTAGAATAAAAGTACCTGGAACATGGGAGGCCTCACATATTTTTGGTACCGATCACTATTTTTCTCCTGTTATGCCTCATACTTCTAAAAAAGAATATACTCAAGCCACATAATTCTGTAGGGTCTTCTGCCATGCCATACCATAGGACTGATTATATGCCCATCTTCCCCACCCTAATACAAGCTTCTTGAGGTGTGGACTACACATTGTTTATTTTAGAATGACCATAATGTTTTTCACAGTGAATCCTCAGCAATATGTTTAACAAATGCTATAAGCATGGTGAATGGTATAAATACATGTAACTGTTTAGCTCTATTCCAGTAGGCACAGAACTACCTAAATATATCAAAACGGAATTCTCCTATATGGGCTTTATACAAAATCTACTTGCCTTCAGTGGACGACCATCTACAAAACTAAATTAGAACAAGCTTATTACATTACATAATTATTCTTGAATGTGTAAAATCAAGTAGTTCTCAGAGCCATTTTATATAATACTCCTTGTTTAACATTTCTAAAACAATCAACATGGTTCTATGCAAAGAATATTTTAATGATTAGTTTTTCTCAACGAATGGTGTTTCAGAATATTAGAGAATACAGTACTTGAAGATGTGCTTTGCAAAGCAAAAGGAAGCTTTGAATTTATGATCCGTCCTTTTAACCTTTGTTCATGTCAGGGATAACAATATATTTTAGCACTTCGGTTACCCTCCCAGATAAGTAATAACTGTCATATGAATCATTAAAATATATTAAGGCATTAAATTTCATTATAGCTGTTCTTATTACAGTTACATTAGTTTGTTAACAGCCTTTTTGCATCAGTAGAAATAAAAGATCAATTCTCAATAACTCTGTTTTTAAAATTGCCTAATGATCCCTTATCTACAATATGACAAATAAATTAAATAATATTTTCAGTGAGTAATTTCTCATTTTGGACTATATTATGAAGACCAAAAAAGAGCAATGAAAGCTTTTCCTCAAACAGTTCCATAGTATGCAGATAGGCATGGTGCACACTGCTTTAATAAATGAAGCACCATCCTGATGGTTTGGAGGAGTGCTAGCTGTACTTAACATACCCATCCATCTTAGCATTCTTACATTTATTCTGTTTAGAAGATGGCTAAATCTCAGTGGAGAAAGCTTTAATTCCTTTCAAATGTCATTGGCTTGGAATGCTTTGATCATACTGAGATTTGTCCAACCCCTGTCATGGCAATTCTCTGATGATTTCAGGCTGATTTGCTTTGTACATCAAAGGCATGAAAGGACCATTCTACAACACATGCTTTTGGCTCAACATTTTGAAGTCTCTTGAATACTCATGAGTTCTATTGTTACAAGAAGTGGCTCACTGTTAGACACTTAGAAAATATGGTGACTAGTTGCTCCCAGCCTTTATTTACTTTCTCTCAAAAGGATTCTTATGTGGCTATTCCTCAATTACTTTATTATTGTGTTCAAATAAGTAGTTACTTTAAACATGTAAGAGATGATTCTAAGTTATGTTCTAATGCTAATGTGTCAAACTTTAATTTTGTCAGATATAAAACTCTTTAAGTAATGGAAAAATTAAAAGTCAAGAACTAAAATCAATAGGTATTTGAAAAGGGTGATGATCACAGTGGTTTATAATCCACCAGTTTCTGAACTTACATTTCAGATACTGTAATAGCAAATAGTCTAGAGAAATAGATATAATTCTTGTTTATCTATTTATATCAGGATGCAAGTCTTCTGTAGATCTTTGTTCCTTTTTGCTATTTGTCTTTTGGTCTTGTGTGTGTGTGTGTGGCAGGGGGAGGGGGTATTAGGCAACCAGATAATAAACAGAAAAAAATTGAAATGTGAATTAAATTTAAATTGCCCAGTTAATATTTATACAATAGGATGTTAAATTCAAAGAGAGTTTTATCTATTGATTCTTATAACAAACTAGAATGCTGGAGCATGTGCTGTTTCCACTCGTCATTGTCGTCATCACTGAACAAAGATAAGTAATGTTAGTACTAGGAATGTTAGAATTTAGATGTGAAGGATACATTATCAAGATAATAACAATGGTTGGCATTTATTAGTCATTTACAATGTATCTGGCACTTTTCTAATGTACAGTTTTCAGAAGTGTCCTATGAGTTAGATTCTATTATTACCATGGTTTTACAGATAAGGAAACTGGAAGGTAGATGAATAAACTGTACAGAGTCCAAAGGCAGATGATCATCAGAGTCCATGTTTCTAGCCTTTGTACTCTACTATCTCCCATATAGAATATTTTACCTTCTCTGGTGTTAAGATAATTTTAGATTTCAAAAGTTTCCCCAGTGATAATTTACTTTTTCACACCAAAAGATCTGTTCCAGTTTGCAGCAATCTAGTCAATAATTCAAAATTTTCATTATTGAATCTTGGGCTAGAGGGTATACACTTGTTTTACATAGATTTTAAAATGGCTATAATGAAACAATAGTTCCATTACTTAAAAATTACAGAAATATTTACTTTCTATTTGCTAATTATTTAATGGAAATATTTAGCAAATGTTTCTGTCTTAAACCTTTTTTATTGTTTGCAAATCAGAAATATATATGTGTATAAACATACACACACATATATATGTTAGAGAACATGCACAACTAATAGATTTTATAAAATTGAATGTTCAAAAATCTCTGATAGTCATAGCGTATTCCCAATTCAATGTAATATCCACCATTAAATCTTATATATGTTCTAATTACTGCTTAAAGCCTGTAAACATTATATGTTACAATTCTTCAGTAACTCATTAAAAGTAAAATTATTAAAAAAATCTTTGATGAAATGCCGGTCACGTCATGTCAGTTAATATTCAACACCTACAGCTATCTATGCAGTGAATTATCTTCAGACCTTATAACTTAGCAAACTACAGATACATCAAGTGAATTAATTTGGAGTTGGTTTAACTAAGGTATAAGCCCTGAAAAAACTAAAAGAGATCAGATGTATCTAAATATGTTGGAAATACGAAAATATAATGCAATGTATTTTTCAATATATATTAGGAAATGAGTAGAGTGGTTTAAATAAAGATAATTGAGTGTAAAGAAGTAATATTTTAATCCTAAATTCTATTCAGAACAATTACTTTAATTCTTCTTAAGCCTTGTAAAATATGAATTGTTGAAGCTGTATTTTAAGCTTTTATTTCATAACTTGTTTTATTATTAATAATTCCATTTTGCATTCATAGTGCACTTTAAAAATAATTTAATAAAATTATAATTCACTTATTAAAGTATATGATAAGAATGGCCTGAACGCTAAATAATTAAACTCTTCAGACATTGTTGATGAGAATTTACTGCTGTGAACAACTTGAATACCAACTTTGAGAATATGAATGTAAGTAGTAATAGAAAATCCAACCCCCAGAGGTGATTGTCAACTCTGTTTCTTGTTTTCAGAAACATTAAAATATGGGAAAATGTTCATGTGAAAGCCAGGAACATAAAATATATTCCCCCCAATGCAAATCTGAGCCCAGATGTTTTGTTGTGGGTTTGCAGAAGGAGTATATTCATGTAATAATTTCTTGGTTTCCACTGCTTCTTTAAAATGAATCAGTTTACTACATTCTACAAAATGCCAATGATCCCCATGAGTTCTGAGCATTATCAAAGCTAAGAATATTATCAGGTAGAAAGTATATAATTTGGACTAATTTCGAAATGGAATCATGTATCTAAGCTGTGTATGCTGCACATTTCCTACATTGTTACCAACAATTTTATAACAATTATTCTGTTTCTCTAACTATTTACAAGGAAACAGCCCCTCTTCATTTCATTCTTGGCTCTATGGAAACAGCCTTTGTGAGAAATCTGGATTCCATTCTCAGTATAAATCCAAGCTGACTGGCACCAAGTCTATGAAGTAGAACATTTATGTTCTCAGCCAAAACAACTCACTTATAAGGGAAAAACAATCATTTGGATCTGTGAATTGGTTTCCCATGTTGATTTTAGTCACATTAAATAGAAACAGCCTCTATCTCCATGTTTAATTGTTCTCTAGTTCTCTCCTGATAATAAGTGGAGATTGTACCAAACCTCATTCAAATAGCAAGAAAGTAAATGAGACTAGAACTAAAGTACAATTTTTATAACATGGAGAGCATAAAAAAGCCTTTTTAGAAATTATTACATAAAGAGTCTGAAGTGTCTCCAGTCTATACAACCAAAGAAGCCAAAGAAGCCAAAAAAGATCTATATTTAGATTGCTATATGACCTTATTTCTTCATCTAAATGGTGATCAATACACACCTATAAATTTATACTTCAAGATAACATTCATGGCAAGTATACCATACCACTTAATGGCCCAAAACAAATCCTCTTTTCTTAAGAAACCATGTAATATATTTTTGTAAGCCTTTTTTACAATAATACCATTTAATGAACATCTATTATGTGTCTATTATATTTTTATTTGCAATGTGTACACTTCCATTAATTCATACAGCAGCATATGCATTATCGCTCCCATTTAACAGAACTGAAGAAAACCAAAGATCAGAGAGATTCTATATACATTCATTATTTTAGCAAATGCACATTGAGCACTATTCTGCTAATATAATTTGCTAGTAAATAAATTAGGGATATAAAAGCAAATAAATTTGTTGTAATTCCTGATCTCTCCAAGCCTAATTCCCATTGACAGTTGGCTAAACAATATGCTCAATAATAAGCTAGTAAGTACTTGAACTTAGCTTCCAAATACTGTACTTTTGTACTATAGCTTGTAGATGAATAGAACATACTGAGTTGTTAAAGTAATTACACAGAAAAGTCTATGTAGTATCATTATTTTTATTCTTGCCATTTCTGTCTTCAGACAATTTAAATACACATTCATTTCATTTGATTTAGGGTATATGTTATTTCCAATCATGTCTATGAGTGAGATGTTCACAAAGATGCAATGAATTGGTATTTGATTTGACCCTTGAACTGATCGTGGATTATAAAGAGTGAAAAAAAAGCATCTATTGCTTTAACACGTAGTGGCAATTTTATTAATATGCTGAGAAGCTATGTACAATGTGTAAATGGAAATCTCTCATTGTAATATTCTTTCATAGTTCTAAATGGTGTCACGACTGAGGTCATGCCATGATGTTTAGCTTGGTTTGTGAAACTGTAATAGCTTGGCTTTTTTGACAGATTTTTCATTTAAATATTTGGCTCCACTTACATAGGAGGTTGCCATCATTTGTAAGCTTTCCTCTTTTTCATCTTGTAATCTCTGCAGGATGAAAAATGTTCTGATGCTATGGAAATTATTCCAGCACAGATGCATTTAGATTGCAGAAATTGCTTTGGGTTGTTTAAGGCAAGACATTTTTCGATTGTTTCCATGATGATTGGATGCTTCATTAACCCCTTTATTGTTGACATCCTGTGGAGACTCGATATGTAGTCTTAATTATTTTAAAAGACATTTCTTTGTTGTTTAGCTGGTGATTAAAAACACATTAAAAGATGGCACAGAAAGACTATTTTTGTTCATTACCAGATCTGAAAATCTAATCATGTAGTAAGAGACTAATTTTCACATAATTCTTAAAACAATAAGTACACTACTGTAGAAATTATTTGTGCTGCCTATATCAGTTAATTAACCAAACTGCACGAGAGAGAGTGAGATAATTATTTTCTATTAATCAAATGGAAAAGTCAAGAGTAGGCACTTTTATCAATGCTTTTAAGAAAATACCTCAGAGTGGATTCATAAGATGAACCTAAAATATTTGAATGCAAGTAGAACCAATGGAAGGAAAGAAAAGTTACTGAAAGTATATATGAAGTCAGTTTCAAAGAAAGAAAACAAAAAGCCTGTGATGGAATTATAGGTTTTAGGGGGAAAATCTTGGGGACATAGGTGCCATATCTATTATTGAATGTATGTTAATACATTCCTAAGTAAAATAATCACACCTAATTCTTTCATAAATACAACCCATTTACCTTCATGCTTAGAGTAACATGTAAACATTGATTTCACTGTGTTCACATACCGGAATCTGCCATTTCAAATAATCATTGCAACTTTAACAATAAAGGAAAAAATGATCACAGTGAACATATTTCAGAAGAAAATGGCATATTCCACCTAAAATATGAGATTATTTCCATTATGTATCAGTTGCTATAGTTGCTAAATCTTTTAGGAGAAATAAATCTTTTTTTGTTTTTAATTTCAATTCCCCACCTACACTGACCTCTCATCAAAAGCTTTTATTTAAGAATAAGCAAATGTTCTGTGAGCAGTTTTTTCAGCTTAAAAGCCCCCTCCAGTGTTTACTATGTGCCAGGCAATGATATAAGTAGCTTTACATACACATTTTAACCTTTAGCTGAAAATTTACCAGATAGATATTATGAACATAATGTAGATGAAGAGACTTAGATTAAGGTTAATAGCTAATAGATGACAGTTATTCTACTTAGGCTCTTGAATTCTAAAGTCGTTGAAGTAACTAGTGTGCAATAGTGCTTGCCTACCAATCCTCCATGGATTTTTTTTTCCAGTCTGTAAGAGACAAGGATCTAAAAATAAGATTTATTTTTTATCAAATGCACATTATTCACAAAATGTTGACCGTAATCTCAAAAGGCATATGTAATCTTTGTTTTTTGAAAAATATTGCCATGTTCCATTGACTCTCTTATTCATTTAACCAACATTTATCATATTGTTGTTATGCTTAGTGACTAAGCCTTTGTGGTAGCGCCTGGCATTGGCTGCTGTGTAGATAGTTAAATGATATTGGGCTGTGTTAATATGACTCAATTTCCTCCATTCTCCAAAGTGACAAATGATCTTGACTCCTCGTAGGGAAAGGGTACAATTTAAGTTAACAAAAGTGAAGCCCACCCTTCTATTTTACTGTATTCTGGTTATGCATATGGGGACAATTTAAATACTCCCTACAACTGAGATTTTGGTTTTCATTGTTTAACCATCTAAAGGGAGCTAGAGCAGTTTTTTTTAAATTTCTCACATCTGAATGATATCTAATTTTAATTTTATTTGAAGACATGTAAAACAACTGGCTTCTGTTAAGCATCAATTGGATTTCATATAAAAACAACAATCTCCATCAATAAGCTGACCAGATGGCAACTTAGGTAAGGGAAGGAGATAGATGGCTTTCTAAAATGAGGGATGACACATGTAGTGAGGTAATGAGGGTCAGTTGAGAGGTATGAGTGTGCTTTGTTTTGCTGAATAATAAATTCATGTAAGTTACACAATAACTGTGATGCATGAGTTTTCACTATAAATTCCTGTAGGATCAGTCTTACATTATGGAACATAACCGCCCTTTCAGAGCAGATACTTTAATCCATCATATTGGAGGGCAGAGTGGTTTAAAGGAATAGGTAAGGCTTAGGGTGGGGAGAGAGAGCACATTGTTCAAAGCTTTAAGGTTTGACCTTTTTTAGAATACAACTTTATAAACACAAACTAGACACACTACCACAAAGAACAGAAACCCCCCACCTCTCTCCCAGGACTTGAAAACAGCCTCTTCTGCAAGGTAAAGGCAGAGCAGAGCAGAGCAAGGCAACGTTCATTTATATCTTTGATGACCAGCTAGCTATACCAATGACTTACAGCCCTATGGCACTCCTGGGCTAAATAAAAACATGAACATAGACTATGTAAATACATGCTCTATGGCTTCAGCCTTATTTTAGAAATTATTTCTGAAAACCATTTTTAATAATGTAACATTTTAGAACAAAAAATGGAAAATATAATGAATATTAAAAAGGAGTTTAGTGTTTGAAATCATATGAATTATGAGACTATATGAAGCTATTTTCTGTGAGAAAAAAAGAAAATTTTCAAATGTGTTAAGTCAGAGTTGAAACAAATAATGAGCTGAGAGATAGAACTAGCAACCAAATAAAGACATTATTTGCCCTACAGAAAATTCAGGAATGTGTTTGCCCTTCTGATAATTAAAAATGTAAACATTGGCAATTACCTATTTTGGAAACTTCATTCTTTTTATTAAAAATATAGAAGGAAAAATATATCATAAAATGGAAAAAGAATTCCCAGCTCTGAGAATTAAGTTGGAAGAGGGTCAGTCCTTCATAACAGGAAATGAAATGGACAACTGGCAATCATCCAATGAGTTGGATGGTACCAATCCAAATAATTTAATATAAATAAAATGCTGTAATCTTGGTGATTCAAGGAACAACCCACTGAAACAACCCACTATCATCAAAGCACCATCTCATTAACCTTCTAAACTGACATTCATTAAATTTTTAATTCTTCAATCCCACTTGAATATCATTGTAATAGCAGAAGCCTGTGGTTCATGCCAACTCCACTGCACAATAAGAGAAATGACACAGTGCAGCTCCAGGGCAAGTAGATGTGAAGGACACAGTAATTTTCCAATGTTACTTCAAGTCTTAAAGAGGAAGGTAATAGCTTATGCCTAGATGGTATTTATATGTTTAAGATATTTTCTTTTCAGTTGTAATATTTTACTTTGGACATAGAAATTTTAAAATGAGTATTATAGTCTGCATTGTAAAACTGCAAATTCTACATTTTCACTTATCTATATTTGCACTTAATTTTTATAAAACGGCAATACTTAATTTTCATATGGTTATATAAATTGAATTATTATAATGCAAACATCTGTGTCAAGAACTAGAACTTTGCCAACCATCTCAGAAGTCCCTCCTGTGTCTCCTTAACAAAAGCAATTGCTATCCTGAGTTTTATGGTAATCACTTATTATTTTATCATCCAAGTATACATCTCTAGATACTAATAGTCTTGCTTATTTTTTAAAAACTGAAATTAAAAAAAAATCTACAGGTTCCACCTTAATCCTCTTTTTCTCCCTTATAATTTACCTGCTGAAGAAACCAACCACTGGGATTACAAAACTGATATTACAATACTAATATTGTAACCATCAATAAGATGAATGAAAATGGTTTATATTTCTTATGCATATTCTTTCCTCACATCTGCATTGTTAGAGCATATGACCGTTATATATTATACGCACTTGAGTTAAAGTGTCATTTAGTTTTGGCTTCAGAAGTAATTATATATTAATGCTCACTATTAGTGTTTATATTGATGGCTTTCTAGTCATGGTGGTTGTCTGAAGCTCATTTTCTACTAAATTCCTAAGGACACAGTCCTAAAACCAAAATTCCCTGAGTTTTTGCATGATGTTAACAGTTTAGCTGTGCCTTTTGTACTTGGAAGTGAGTTTTGCTGAATACAAAATCCTTTGCTCACTTTTTCTTTCCTAAAGTATCTTTAATATACAGCACCATTTTCTTCTGTCATAAAAAATGTCACTGTCAAAAGTCTTGTGATAATTTAATTTCATTTGCCTGATACTCTAATAAAACTTATTTTAAAAAAATATTTTTCTTTAAAGTTAACTAATTTTACAAGAATATATATTGGTGTTTATTGCTATGGGTCAAAATTAACAAGCACATGGCATGTCCTTTCCATATGTAGTTTCATTGGGTTTTTTTTTTTCTGGATTTTTTTTTCTTGAATTACAGTTTTTGGTATGTATTCTATTCACTGGCTTTGGTTTTATTCCTCAAGGATTTCTATTATCTATGTGTTGGAACTTTTGTGTGTGTGTCTCTTTTCAGTATTTGTCATTTTTCTAAAAAAAATTTATCTCAATTAATTTCATTTCAATTTTTTACAATTCTCCTGTTTTTTGATTTGTTTGTTCCTGTCCGCTGGTTTTGTCTTTATTTCTGAAAAGAGATTTTTCTTTTATCTGTAATTCTTTCCTGAGTTCTGTCACAACATGATTTTTCGAATCATGATTTATCTGGTTACTTCATGTTTTAAAACATTTTCTTAAAGCCGTTAGTGTATTTTGAAGTAGGTTAGAGTTGTAATTTCTTTTATGGGCAATTTTTTCTGGTTATTTTACTTTCTGTATGGGTGTTAGTCTACTCAACATTCTCTTTTTCCTTATAGTAACTCCATATTGAATGTGACCTTGATACTTTGTTGTACCTCCTTTTGAATTAAAATTAGTTTTCCTGAAATTTTATAAGGTGTGAATCTGTTTAGCTTTCTTACTTCACACAGCTCCCTCCTGTTGAATTTTGACGGTTCTCTCAGATGTTTGCCCTTAGTGTCCTGGAGGGAAGCCTTGGCTCATGAGATTGCAGAATTATTTATTAAATACCCCTTTCACCCTGGTTTGTCAGATTAGCCCATGGTCAGTTCTAGGGAAAACCTATGGCTATTCTGGTTTATCTCATTCTAAGGCTTCTCAGAACCCCCCTTGTTTTCCTCTGCTTTCTTCAGCGGGCCTGGGTATTATTCAGATTCTCTTGCGGCTTTTCCTATCTGCTTGTAGTTTGTTTCCTAGTATATTGTAAATGTTGTCCATGGATTTTGGATTTACTATTAGTAGCTCTGTCTGCTTTTAAATGGAAATTCAAGGAGATTCAGAATCCACCGTTGTCTCAGAATCCCCTCAGTAACATTAATAGTAATAGTAAAGATAGCTCCTCTTTGTGTCTTTATATATGAAGGCCATTGTGATAGGCAGTTTATGTTAGATTTCCTCATTTAATTCTCACAGTAATATTCTTAGGCATTGTTATTACCTTTATATACAGATGATTTTAAGAAGAGGTAAATAAATGCACCCAATATTTTACATGTAGTAAATATGAAAACAAGATTCAATATACCAGTCTAATTAATTCTTAAGTTCTTTATAACTCTGACATTAATAACATGTTTTAGAGTCCCATTTTTCATAGTGTGTGACAAGATTTCTTTAAATACAGGGTAACTTAATTTTTTTCATATTTTTGGTTTAAACAAATAATAATTCATTTTCTCACCATAGTCAAGGGTAGTGCTAATAGTCAAATTTACTGTTATCAAGATAATTGTTTAATTTTCCTCTGTGATACCACTCTTTTTTTTCAGATTTATTTATTTTTAAAAATTTATTTTATTGAAGTATAGTTGATTTACAATGTTGTATTAATTTCTGCTGTACAGCAAAGTGATTCAGTTAAACATATAAATACATTCTTTTTCATATTATTTTCTATTATGGTTTATCACAGGATATTGAATATAGTTCCCTGTGCTATACAGTAGGAACTTGTTTGTCCATTCTGTATATAATAGTTTGCATCTGCTATTACCACTCTTGTTGTATGTGCAATTGTTATAATGAAGTTCAAGAGAGCTTTTCTTTTAACTTCACAAATTTCCCTGTTCTGTTTTGAATATTTCTGTGAAATATTCAGAAATATAATGTCTTACTTTATGAGAGCTTTGGTCATTTACATATGATGACTTTAAAAGTGAGGTAGAAAAGGTAAGAAGTCTTGTAGTAGATAGTCAGTCAAAATACTCAGAATTTTAGTTGCTGTAGCTCCATAAGACTGAGAGACAGATATGGGGACAAAGTAGCTGTTAGTCAAAATGCTAAAATATTCTTCTCTAGTAATTTTTGGTAATGACTTCAGGTCCTGATAAAAAGGACTATGTACCTTGTCTGGTGTCCTTATCCTTTGGCATTTATGGGTTTCATTACCACCACGCAAGCCATAGCCAGATATCTTAAGAGCCATCAAATGTCCTCTTACATAATGATTTTATTTCATACATAAGGGAAAACATTTTTTCCCATCTTTTCTTACCTTTATCATCCAAAATGGTTATAAATGGATCAAAGCCAAAAATTCTCTAGAACTTTGCAAAAAAATGATTATCTGAGAACCAAAGAAATGACAGAAAAATCCTTATGAAAATATTGAAACATTTGGTTTGGAGAGAAAGTATCATTTCTAGAGTCAACATATTGGGATAAAGGCACATTCAATATTTTCTGTGTGTTTTTATTTTATTCTCATTCTATTTGAGTATTGCCTCTCCATTAGATTGATGTGCATCTTATAGCAACAAGCTAGTAGTTCTGTGTATTCATTCATCCATTCTCATTTCTTCTACAAATATTTTTGAGTATTTCTCCCTGGTCCAGTTCTAGGCTGGACACAATACAATGGTGAGCACCTGTAGACACAGTTTCAGTCCCCTTGGTATTGACACTGAAGTGGTAGAGACCAATGTTACATTTCTTAGTGTGTAGTTATTTCACTTAAATTATAACTTTGATAGAGCATCTGCAGGGGAAGATATGAGTCCAGTGAGAGTTTAAGAGATTTTGGTCTTGTTAGGAAGATCTAGAAACTGATGAGATTAAAGAATATGCACGAAATAACTAGGGAACGATGGCAGGAGAGAGAATTCCAGGAGGAAAATACAGCATTTATTAGCGATCTTTTGGAGCCCATGGGCTCAATTGGGCCCAGTTTTGGACATATTGGACTTGAGACGCAATTATGATATTTAAAAAAGATTTCAAGTAATCAGGGTATTATGAATCTAAAGCTCTGGGGAGATGTGTGTAGAGAATAATTGGAAGACGTGTATGCATGACATTATTAGGGAGCAAATACAGAGTGAAAAGAAGAAATGGATTAGGATAGAGCCTTGAGAAATTATGACAGCAGTACCTTGGCAGAAGCAGTTCAACTTGTGAAGGAGAGAAAGAAGAGCTAGAAAGGCAGGAGGACCACAAGGTAAGTGCTTTGAAAAGGAGAAAAGAACTCTTCCTCTCCAAAATAATGGCATCGCCAAAGCTCTGCTTCCTGTGTCATTCCATAGTTTTTGTTGTAGAATCAGATAATTTTGAAGTGTCATTAAATTGTTTGCAAGATTGCTAGAAAGATCCTCAGGCTTCAAAACCCACTGTTGCAGAGATTCAGTGGGTGTGCAAATGTAATTAGCAGAATTTGTTACTGCAGGTCTCAATACAACTCCTTTTGAAAACACTAGATCCTAAGATTAGAAGTTAGTGTGGCTTTCCCATTACCAAATAGCATGCTCCTAACACCCTATTCTATTCTGTGCCTATCATGGGGGTCACCGGGCTTACTTGCTGGTACTTGTTATTGCATTTCATTTGATCTGGGCTGTCCAGATTCCACATAAGATGACAGACAGCTGAATAATTGAAAGCACATAAAACTTGTATACTGTCAGGCCTTCTTTTTAGCATCTAGTCTGACAAGGTGACTCAAAAAAAATAGGATGATAAATCCTTAGGAAGGTAAGAGAAAAGTTCTCATGACTAAGGCTTAGAGATGGAGAGAAACTCGTACACAGGTCTGTAAATTATAGAAATCTTCCTTGATGTGATGAGCCCTTTACTATGAGATGGCAACAAGCAGAATTCAGCATAGAATCTCTGAATCCATAAAATGTTAATATATGTTTAGAATATTAAAATATTTTTATTAATTCCTCAGAGATGATAACATTTGCCTGGGTACCTAAGATTTATGTGTTAGATGAACATGAAGTAGTTTTTACTTTTCTATTTAATGGACATCAGAAACTAAGGTCAAGTAATACTTGCAATTAATAAAAATGTTGTTATGATTTTTGCTTTCTTGGTTTTAGCTTTAGTTAATTGTGGCTTGAGAAAATTTAGTTTATGATATTGGGCTAACAGGTTTCATCCGTAGTAAATCATTTCCTTGTAAGAACTGACCTTTGCAGAAATACATGCAGAAAGTTAGGAGGATTTGGAATTAAACCAAATGACAACTTATGAAGAATTTTTCCTATTTATTTGAATTTAAGGATAAAGGCTATATCATTACATTATAAACTTTTATATATAGTATCAAAGTTTTCAGTTTTTCCAATTCATATGACAGGCACAAAATCTTTTCTTCCAGCAAAATAAGAGTAAGGGTAAAACTAATCCCACACTACAAATTTAGAAATTTTAGTATTGGAAAACTTTCTAGAAGAAAAATGATTTTTCGTAAGACTGTTCATTCTATTACCTCGAATGCTGCTATTTCTAAAACATTGATTTAACTGAAATGAACAGTCTTCAAAAAATAGAAAAGCAGTCTCAATTATTTTGAAAAATAAATAATTTTTATCTGTAGTACATAGGCCAATTAATTATATATTATCTCTCAAAATATCCTTCATTATTGAGAAATATGAAATATTGGTTATGGGGATGGTAGCTCTTCAGAAAACCATCCCCACTGATGGAGAACATCTTTTACAAACTCAAAGCGTGTGGCCTACATTCGTTTAAGATATAAATGACATCTCTTTGTTATTGTATTTTTTTTTTTCTGGCACTCAGTACTGTGCCTGGTACATTGTCAGGGTTTATAAATGCTTGGTGAATAGGTAAAAATAAAAGCACAGTGCATTGACAGTTTCTAGTTAGAAACTATGCAAGTTTTAGAAAAATGGAATATTTAGTTTAAACCAAAGCAATCACTTAGGCTAAAATGATTAGCCTAATGCAGAGAAACTGCGTTGTCATTTCTTTACCTTTACAAGAATGAGACATAAAGCCAACCCCTGACTGGGACATGAGCAGGGAGAGATTAGAAGTTAAGGTGCTCTGGGGTCTTTTTGAAGATGGTTACTAGTGGGGAAGAGAGCAATCATACTGTGAAAGGGTGACAAGATGAAAGAAGCTTCTCCTCACAATCAAGATCAGAAAGAAAACTGAAAAAGCAAGGGAGAAAGAGTATCACAAAATATTAGCCTTAGGTTAAGGAAAAGGGCATAAGAAAGAGCTGTGGGGTAGAAAGTAGCCCTTTCCTAAGACCCTCAAGAATTGAACTTGCTTACTGAGAATACACACACACACACACACACACACACACACACACTCACAAATACAGACACACACACACACATAATTACATACACATACATTCCGTGAATAGAAGTGAAAACAATTCACAAGCACTAGCTAACATTACATTATGTGATGTAAGATTTAAATACAGTGATAGAAGTGGCACCAGCCGTGCCTTAATCAATTCAGTATCCTGGCATCTTGCTTCTCTCATAAAATATGGGCATAGCATCTCCATTCAACTACACAGAGGTCTCATGTTACTTTCATGTATTGCTAGTCAGGTTTAGGGATAGAAATCAAAGTAAAGGGAAGCAATGTGAGGGCTGCAAAACAAACGACAAGATCAATCTTGACTTTCTTTTTATGTCTAGAAAGAAAAAGAAGCCTTGATCAATCAACACGTATTTATTGAGTGAAAAATCTCATTAAAATCTTAAATGTTAATTTTGACCTGAGAATACTTTACATTCTTTTAATTAGACCTTTAAGGAAATATATTCTATTCGTGCGCTCTTGTGAGCTAGTATAACATTAATCACCAAGTGTCTTGGTATATGATCTTATGGAATATTTTTCTTTTTAATTTGGATAGACGAGACTGCTATCTTTTATGTCTATTATGGGTAAAGTATTTGGCTTTTCTAAAAAAACTTTTCAGTGTTGAAGTCAAGGGTAATAAATGAGCTCTACAAACCCCAGAAGAACTTGAGAAGGAAATTACGCAGTCTATTTTTGAGTCATTTTCTTTTTGTAGTCCAGTTACACCTTAATTATTTTAAGTTATTTTAGAAGTTAATTTTTCTGTTGTAAGCACTAGCGCTGTGATGAGACAGACATTTATAAATAAATAGCCTTTTTTGTGGCTTGAGGCAGTTCATGAAATTACCAAAGATGTTTAAATGATTAAACATGTAGGAAATTATTTAGCCGTTGAATGACCTGGCTTATTCTGTTTGATCTATATTATAGATCTATAATATTGTGAATACATATTGTATACATTGTGTATATATGTTATATATTACATGTAATATTAAATATATAAGGATGAAGATGTATTATAAGAACTTTCTAATCATATCATTTTGCTTAACAAAATATAATCAACATTTTCCAAAATACTTAGGAGCTCCTCAGAGAATAGGATAAGATATACCATAAATTTAGTCTCTTTTAAAACTTGAGTTTCTAGGGTGATTCAATTCAGACTTTAAAACTTACTGTAGTAGATTAAAAAAATTCACAACCAGTAGGGAAGAAAATGTGTGGTAAAAGCAAGGGAAAATGACCTGGGAGTGGAGAGGGGCGCAACAACCATCCAAAAGAAGTGATCATCAAAAGACAGAACATTACTTGCTGATATGAGGGGTGTACTGAACTTCTAAAAACAGTATAGAAGGGCTGGGTTCCAGCTAACAAATTAAAGTCCTTTCAGAATGTCAGACAATCTAATGAGGCTTCTCCATTTCTAATTCTACACACTAACAAGGTTAATCAAACCATGAAGTAACAGCGAAGACTTTCACAATTAACGTTGTAAAATACATAAAACAACACCTAATTAATCAGCCCTAAGGTCACTATATCGCTCGTGGAAAATTAGTAATAGCAAAGATTCATGACAGAGAGAGAGAGAGATGACAGGTCATGCTCTGTGAGTTTCAATTTTAACTAGCAAAGACTGTCAGAGTTATATCTAAAGCTGCAGTAGCCTTTTTTTTCTTTTTTTTTTAACAGCAGTAGAAGCTTGACTAGCATTAGAAACAATTATATTTTGAACATACTTATAAAGTTCAAGTAACTATATCTTTTGTAGTTTTTAACAATGAGAGGAGACAAGAAAAAATCATTACATTTATGTTTCAGATTTCTCCACCAAATAGCATTTCATCAACTTATTAGTGAAAGAAAAGTTGGGTTAAATACATGAAACAAGTTTGCTAGATGATATATTTAACCTTTTAAACATTATAGCATAAAAATGTCTTACTTGCTTTTTTTAAATGCATGCCAACCTATAATTAACATAGTGCTCAAGAAAGAGAAAGATGAGAATTAGAGAGATTAATCATAATAAATTAACTATATGAAAACATTTCTGTAAATCCTCTTATTTTAGATATAGAAACTGAAATTATCAATTACAAACCTATTTCCTTGGGGAGACCACATTTGACATTCTAAATAAAAGGAAATAAAGGTAATATTTCAAGTATATTACTATGGTCTATTTTTCAGTGGTGTTACAATTTAAAAATTATAGAAATCACAAGCATAGCTCCCTCTCCCTCTAAAAAAAAGAAACAGACAAGCCAACAATATAGTCAAGCTCCATATTTTAAATAAAGTTGAATATGAAGCATTGGCAGTGTGAGTAGAGACTCTTGACATTGGGACTTGGTATATAGAAGATGATTAGTCAAAAGTGTATAGTATGGATCTGAATTGAGAAAGAGGTTACAAGACTGAGATAAAAATGATTGGGAAATTAAGGTACAGCCATACTTTGGAATAGTTGGTGACAGTCTAAAAGAACTGGGCAGCCATATGTGCACATATATGGAAAATGCTGATTATATTTTGTCAAGCAAAATGATATGATTAAAAAAGTTCTTATAGGATGTCTTCATCCATATATATTTAATATTACCTGTAATATATAACATATATACACAATGTATACAATATGTATTCACAATATTATAGATCTATAATGCACAATATTACACATACAATATTATATATAATTTTGTATATAATATTATTTATATATATAATTTCATGCATAAATATTTGTGCATCCATGGGAGAATACCTACCAAACTGTCAATACTGATAGCATCTAGGAAAAGGAGTGCATGAAACATAGGATGAGTTAGGGGTTTTCCTTTTAATTGTAAATATCTTGGTATGGTTTTTGTCTTTTGCATATAATACAAAGTGGGCTGATCACTTGAGATGATTAGTTTATGAAATATATATTTTATATGGGAAATATATAAATGGTAGGTGTTCAATAAGTGCATCTCAGAAAGAAAATATTTTTAGGTACTATTATTTTTAGGAATGATGAGCTTTATCAGTTCACATGTTTAGATGATCATAAAGTACCACGGATTATGATGCTTCTGTATGGCATGGTCAGAGAAAGTGAAATATCGGGAGCATGTTTAAATCTAATAGTGGTTTAGCTGAGAAAGAACATGAATTAATACAGAAAAAGGCTCTCAAAGAAATTTTTGAATCTCATTCAAAGTTAAGGAAAATAGAAAGAATAACTATAAATAAAACAGTGATGCTTATGAGACCTTGTTAAAGGAAAAAGTAGAGAAATTAGTGATTCTATGGAGAAGAGTTGTGGATCAACAGAAAAAATGAAGAATCTAAGTCACTGTAGTATTTGTGGGTTATGTGACATGTTCAAAGAAAGAAAAGGAAAAATAGGTATATAAAATGTACATTTAATTTTTTAGTTCAGAGAGTGATTTTTGGTTTTTTGTTAAGTGATGGATTTAGTTAGAAATTAGGTGTATTTTACCATAAAAATTAAGTATAGTTTTCTAATTGTTTGCAATTCAAAAGTTTTTTTCATATATCACTATAAGACTTTAAAAATATTTTAATATGAAGAAGTATGAGGAAAAAACCAAATGGCTCATAGGCCCAGATAATTCTTGATTATAATTAAAACAGAACAAAATTTAAAGTAAAATGACAACATTACAGAACACTATTGAAGAAATATAAAAGCATTCTGAGAAGCTGGTTTTAAAATTTTATGGAAATGCAGACACAAGATGTTCTTGAGGCAGAAAAGTTTGAAGCTCCTAGTTTATTAAATAACAAAGCTTATTATAATGTTTAATAATTAGAATAATTGGTGCAAAAGTAAATAGTACAATGGAAAAATGATAGAGAGTTCAGAAACAGATCCACACAAGTAGGGACCCCTGATGTTTGCTTTAGGAGGCACTACAGTTTTTTGCTTATTTTTTTCTCTATTTTTTGTTTTGATTTGTTTACTTGTTTGATGGGAGAGAGGAAGAGGCAAAGGGGGAGGATGAAGGAGAGGGAGAGGGAAGTCAGATAATACCAAGTATTGGTGAGGATGTTGATCAGTGGGAACTCTCATATATTGCTGGTGATAGTGTAAATTACTACAGCTTTGGGAAATGTAGGAGTTATCTGGTAAAGTTAAATAAATGTGTATCTCAATAATTTATATCCCTATAGATATAAGAGAAATACATAGACTAGAGAAAAACATGGGTGTGTTTATATACAAGGATATTTAAGGTGGCTTTATTCTTGATACCCCAAAACTTGACAAAAATGTCCCTCAACACTAGAATGAATAAATTGTGCAATATCTGTACAAGATGCATAGAAATTACAATGAATGAACTTTATGCAAACAGTGTGCCTTAATCTTATAAACACAATTTTGAGTAAAAGAAGCAAGACAAAATAATACATTTCAGAGTTGCTAAAAATTATAAAGAAAAGTAAAGGAGTTGATGTCAGGCTAGCAGTTCTTTTTTTATTTTTCATGAGCAAACAAATGTTTATTTGTTTTAAGCCACTGAGTTTTGGGGTAGTTTGTTACACAGCAGTTGATAATACACCTCTTTCAAAGTCTGCTCAAATGTCAACTTTTTTTTTTTCAGCTTGTTTTTTTAAAATTTTTGTTGGAGTATAGTTGCTTTACAATGTTGTGTTAGTTTCCACTGTACAGCATACATATATCCCCTTTTTTGGATTTCCTTCCCATTTAGGTCACCATAGAGCACTGAGTAGAGTTCCCTGTGCTATACAGCAGGTTCTCATTAGTTATCTCTTTTATACCTAGTACCAGTAATGTATATATGTCAATCCCAATCTCCCAATTCATCCCATCCCCCTTTTCCCCCTTGGTATTCATGTGTTTGTTCTCTACATCTGTGTCTCTATTTCTGCTTTGCAAATAAGATCATCTATAGCATTTTTCTAGATTCCACATATATGCATTAATATGTGATATTTGTTTTTCTCTTTCTGACTTAACTTCACTCTGTATGACAGTCTCTAGGTCCATCCACGTCTCTACAAATGACCCAATTTCGTTCCTTGTAATGGCTGAGTAATATTCCATTGTATATGTGTACCACATCTTCTTTATCCATTCCTCTGTTGATGAACATTTAGGTTGCTTCCATGTATAGTGCTGCAGTGAACATTGGGGTTCATGTGTCTTTTTGAATTATGGTTTTCTCTGGGTATATGCCCAATAGTGGGATTGCTGGGTCATATGGTAATGAGAATAAAAACAAAAATAACCAATGGGACCTAATTAAACTTAAAAACTTTTGCAAAGCAAAGAAAACCATAAATGAGACAAAAAGACAACCCTCAGAATGGGAGAAAATATTTGCAAATGAAGCAACTGGCAAAAGGGTAGTCTCCAAAATATACAAACAGCTCATGCAGCTCAATATCAAAAAAAGCAAACAACCCAATCCAAAAATGGGTGGAAGACCTAAATGGACATTTCTCCAAAGAAGACATAACAGATGGCCAACAAACATGAAAAGATGCTCAACATAACTAATTATTAGAGAAATGCAAATCAAAACTACAATGAGGTATCACCTCACACTGATCAGAATGGCCATCATCAAAAAATCTACAAACAAATGCTGGAGAGGGTGTGGAGAAAAGGGAACCCTCTTGCATTGTTGGTGGGAATGTAAATTGATACAGCCACTATGGAGAACAGTATGGAGGTTCCTCAAAAAACTAAAAATAGAACTCCCATATGACCCAGGCTAGCATTTACATCTAAGGAGGGAAGTAGAGGGTTGAATCAAGAAAGGTGAGATGGGAACTTCTGAGTTGCTAGTATCTTAATTTTTTAAAAAATCTGTGTGATGAAGACATTGTTATTCATTTTATAGTATTTATTTTAACTTTTACGTACTTTTCTGTACATATATTACATTTTTAAAAAGAAAGAAAGTGTTAAAATTATAAAGGAAAACTTCCACCTGTTGCTTTTCCTAGACCTCCAAGTTAACTGTTAAATTTCACTGTGATCCCCTCAAGGTGGAAAATGATTATTAAAAGACATTATTGTATGTCTCTTTCTCTCTTCGCATGTCTTTCTGAATACAAACGCACGTTTTATTTACGAAAGATGTATCAAACTCTCCACACTGTCCTGTACCTTGATTTTTCCCACTTATGTATCTCTTGGGGCACATTCCACATATGTGCATACAGACCTGTCTACTTTTTGAAAAACAAAATTATATTATTTTCCATATGGATGTAGTACAATTTATGTAACCACTTCTGCATATATGAGCATTTGGTTGTACTCGGGTTTTTTTGTTTTGTTTTGTTTTGTTTCTGTCACATAGGTGGCCATTAGTACAATTTGATATAAAATTTGATCTCCAAATGTATTCTTAGGGTTTGCCCTGGGATCACTGGGACAAAGTATTATAATTTTATGCTGTGACAAATGTTGCCAAATTGTTTTCTGAAAAGGTGGCGCCAATTTACTTTTCTAACAAGAAAAGTATGAAAGTGAGCTATGAGACTTCTGGAAGGTTTTCTTGAAACCCTTAATCTTGATAGCGTTTAAAGACCTTTGAAACTTCCATTATATAAATAAATATCAGTCATTTTAGGTTTTCAAAGTAATTGATATATTTTAAAATAAAAATGACTGCTCTTGAAAATTGTTTTTGCATTAAATATTAAAGCAATACAAAAAGCAAATTAAAAAAAAAATACAAGAAGAAAGAAAATGTCTCCAATTACAGAGAACCACTGTCAAGGTTAGGAGAATATCATTTGCAGAATCTCTCTCAGAATATACATTGCTAAAGGAGAGATAGCTAAGGAAGAATAATTTTAGTAAAACAGGATGATACTACATATTTAATGTTATTGTACTTGAATCAAAGAGAAGTTATAAAATTTGAGAAGAAATTGAAGGAATTGTTATGGAGCAGATATATTATTTTTTCCCTCATATAAGATATGAGATACTTAAAGTATCATTCTCAGGTTAGAAATATAAAAAATTTTTAAAGAATTAAATAATGTTTAACAGCAGTTCTCAACATGGACAACATTTATGATTCCCTAAAGTGAAAGATGAGGATAATGGCACTTATTCCTAGTTCTCCTCCATCCATAACCTACTCTTTTTTTATTATATTAACAATCGACAAGGTTTAAACCATTTTTGTTCTATTTTGTAATTACGATAAACATTTGGAGGGGCTTAATCATCTGATTAAATCGTCCCATATTTACCACCAATCCTTTTATCATAGCACCTTTGTTCTTTAGGCCCTTGTTCAAATTCACCATTTTGATACCTGTTTTTTATTGTTAAGTAGTGTTTTGTAATACTATACTATAAATACTACTACGTACATTTAGAGGAAACCCAAAAGCTGCAACACATATGGGCCAAAGGAATCTAACACTGCATATGTCGTTTTCTCAAAAGCAGGTGAAAACTGCAATGAAAATGATAAAAAGCTATCAAAATGTTTGATTGATCATTAAGCACATATTTTCAAGAGTTAAAAATCTTAAAGGAGAAAGTACTAGTAATTCACAACTCCCTCTTCTCCTTCACTCTCCTTTCTCTTTTCTGCTTTCCTAGCTGACATCTATCCTATCTGTCTGTCTATCATCTATCCATGCATGCATGTATCCATCCATCTCTCATCTATCTATCCAGCTATCTCTCTATCAATATGGTGTAAAATGCTTATTTTGTGCAGCTTTTTTCATTATAATGTTGATTTGAAACGAACAAACTGCCAGATTTTTCTCCAGCAAGATGGTTTTATTTGGGATCGGCAGAGAATTGCAGTTTGGGGTCTGCAACCATGGTGAGCCACGTGCAAGGCCTCATATGGCAAGGGTAGGAGAATGCCTTTATAGGGAGGAAGAGGAAATTGGGAAAACTATAGTAAAAACGGAGTCCATGGCTTTTCAATGGCTGAGTCATTGCCAGGAAAGAAAAGTCTTTCTTCTTCCTCATGGATTTTGTTATAGTTGCAGGACATGGGAGCTCCCCCTACTGGTGTCCTGACTACTTAGCTGAGGTTTCTGTTTATTAATATTTTACAATAAATAGGATTCTAGTTTTCAATGACTTTATAATTCTTCTTGGCCCTCCTACTTTGTATATTCCCACTAAAACAGGGAAGATACAGTGATGGAAAAAATAATAGAAATGTAATTTAAGTAAGATTACACATCCAAAACAGACAAAACCTGGACCAATGCATAATTATGTCAAAAGCTGAAGCTGAATTTTACGTGTGTGTGGTTTTTTTTCTGCCTCAGGACCATCAGTAATTTCTCTCATACATTCAGTTAGAATGTTACACTAAAACATTCTTATAGAACACTCCTAAAATGAAGCTAAAATCCTTAATAAAATCACAGGTATATTTTGCATAAAACTCACATAATGTTAGCAAATGTCTCTCCTCCCTGGAGAAACTACTTTATCCTCGTATGTTTTGGAGTTCAGATATGTACACACACACACACACACACACACACACACACACACACACACACACACACACACACCTCTCAATGTATAACTAAATCAGAGATGAAGTGAAGCTCTCTTATTAGAAAGACTTAAAACAGTTTTCCTTGGCTTCTATTAACCTGTATAATGTGATTTCTTGAAGAATGAGATCTTAATTATTATGATTTATTCAGCATAAGAGTTCAAAGTTTTTGCATTTTACATTTTGATTTGAAGATTCAAAAAGCCTTTGCTGTGAGAAAAGCAATTTCTATGATTACTTTATGAAATACAGATCACTTGAAAATGGAATCTATATAGCAAGTAAATTTTTGGCTTTAAAAATTGAGCCTGCCTTGCTTTCTAACCTCATTTTTTTTTTTTTTACATTTGATCTTATCTTTTCCTCCTTTCCACAACGTTAATAAAATGGGAGATGAATGAAGAATGTTTGTGGGCCTGATTATAAAACAGTGAACATTTCCTGTATGGGCACATGCACATATGAATCACCGCGCAAATGGCTCTTTGATTACTCCTATAGCTTTATGCAAGTTATGATTTGTGATATCAGTGAGGGGCAGAAATCATTTTCAACATTTTCACTGCAGCACAGATCAAACCTACAGTGGAAAAACGAGTCAAGTGTTGTGTGAGCTGGTTGCTCTCCCTATCATTACAGAGCACTTTAGGAGGTCCCCTTTTATTCATGTCAGCTGTATGGTTTAATTTAAAAGTAATTCCAAGCATTTAACACGCTTCCTTCATTTTAAAGAGTACTTCTTAAAAATGAAAAGGATTCAATCACTTTTTGGAGACAGACAGAGGGCACAATATAAATGTAAGTCCCATCAGTGCAGGTCTGATGGTTCCTGATTTAAATAGTTTTTATTAAATATGAAATGTCCAAGTTACCTAATCATTGTCTCCTGTAAGATAAACACAGTCTTCCTAGGCCTTTCTGCAGAGTCTTATCTCAGAGCTGCAGGATGTCAGTTGATAATGTTGCCTTCATGTTAGACAAGCAGACAAAATAATTTGATTGTACTGCTTGCCATGTTGTTCTAAGCAGTTCTTTAAGAACTAAAACCACTTTGTTTCTGGTGGCATGACAAAGCCCATTACTTTCATTTTTTTGAACTCCTTAGAAAGCTTCAACATCAACACACTGGTATAATGTGTTTAGTCTTGTCTAGTCTATCCATCCAGAGGTAGACATAAAACAAAAGTTAGCATGGTAGGAAAAACGTTTTTCATGCTGCAGAAACATGGCAAAATTACAGGTAATTACTTTTTAAACTGACAATCACTGAAGTGAGTGTTTAAAGTTAAATTTTAAATAAATTATTCAAAAACCTATAAACCTATATGCAAATGCTAGGCAGTAACTTCTGTACTGTTTGAATATTTTGCAATGCTCATGCAAACAGAGACTGGGGGGAAAAATGATCAAAATAATCTTTACCATTATTTTCTGGAAGTAAGAGTAAAATGTTTTAATTTTAAAAATGTGAAGTGATAAGTTTTCTAATTATATTTTACACTTGTGAGAAAGGAGCACAGGAAATGTAAAAAATCAATTCAACATGATGACAATCTCATCTGAAATAAGAGGGTAAGTTAAGTGATTGGGTATTTCTAAAAGAAAAGCATGAATAGATTTAAAAATAAAGCTTAAGGTCAGTGCACAACCACTTTGTGACCTCATGCGTTGTACACATTCTAAGTCCAGTTTTCTAATTTATAAAATAAGAATATAGTCGTAGCTACATGAAGGTAGGTCATCTAATCAACTAACTGCACTCAAACTAACGGACAGAAATCAGCATGGTCCCTGTACTTAGGGAGCTTATGTTCTAGTCCAGAGAGCAAAAAATAGCCAAATCATTGTATACATAAATGTAAAATTGTGACTGTAATAAGTACTACAAAGAAGAACTACATGGTGTTATGAGAGCTTATGCAAAGGACAGCTTGATGTAGTTAGGGAAGTCAGGAGAGACTTCTATGGGGACAAAGATATTGTACTGCAGTTTGACTGAGTGAACTAGGTAAATAAAGGAGGGAAGAACATTTCAGACAGAGGGACTTTGTGTGTAAAGATACCGTCAGGGGCCCTGAAGGAAGAACTAACCTTATATAAAGAATGGAGAACATGGTAGAAAATGAGGTTTAAAAAAGGGAAGACTGCACAGAGCTCTCGAGGATATTGTAAGGAATTTTGTCCTTATCCCTGCAAGGGAAGCCTTTGAAAAGATTTAGACAGAAGGGTGATTTCTAATCTGCTCTTCAGAGTAGACCAGTTTGAGCTGCAGTGGAGGTGCTGGGCTTGAAAATGTGCTGTAAATTTTCAAATGCCCCTAATGCTGGTCCTGCATTGCTGGCTGTGCTCCTCAGCCTTCTCATCACTGCATTCTGAAGAGAAGTTTACCTGCTTTTCCTTTTCATTTCAATTCATTTCACTTCTTTCTTTTTCTTTCTTTCTTTCTTTTTCTTTCTAAATAAGAATAGGAATAATGTACACGTGACTGTAATACACAATAAGTAGGTGCCAATTTATTCACACAATGACATTGTAGGACATATTTTTCAACAAAAGGTGCATTAGGAAGTTCTTAGATTTGAAGTAAGAATGTTCTTTCCAAGGAGAAACAATTCTTGTATTCTAACATGATATCAACTCTACTCATTAATTACAAAAATGCATTATCGTAAAAAGCAGGTATATCAAAAAGAGTCATGTACCACAATGTTCATTGCAGCTCTGTTTACAACAGCCAGGACATGGAAGCAACCTAAGGGTCCATCGACAGACGAATGGATAAAGAAGATGTGGCACATATATACAATGGGATAGTACTCAGCCATAAAAAGAAATGAACTTGAGTTATTTGTAGTGAGGTGGATGGACCTAGGGTCTGTCATACAGGGTCAACTAAGTCAGAAAGAGAAAAACAAATACTGTATGCCGACAGATATATATGGAATCTAAAAAAAAAAAAAAAAATGGTTCTGAAAACCTAGGGGCAGGAATAAAGACGCAGACGTAGAGAATGGACTTGAGGACATGGGGAGGGGGAAGGGTAAGCTGGGATGAAGTGAGAGAGTGGCATGGACATATATACACTACCAAATGTAAAATAGATAGCTAGTGAGAGGCAGCTGCATAGCACAAGGAGATCAGCTTGGTGCTTTGTGACCACCTAGAGGGGTGGGATAGGGAGGATGGGAGGGAGATGAAAGAGGGAAGAGATATGGGGATATATGTATATGTATAGCTGATTCACTTTGTTCTAAAGCAGAAACTAACACACCACTGTAAAGTAATTATACCCCAATAAATTTTTTTAAAAGCAAGTATAAAATAATATGTTTAAGTGAATGTGTTTATAATTTAAGATTATAAGAAAAAAGATACATTTATGCCCACAATTTATTACTTGATCTTTTTAAGCAACATAGAATGGTTGAACTGATATGAGTTCATGATCCTATTGAATAACTCCAAACAACAACAACAACAAAATGCACACTGATTCCTATAACCTCTGATTTAGGAACAAATGGGAGAACCATTATGATAGAAATATCTGCTCCCTTGGATTCTCCTTTAGGAGAAATTGCCATTTTGGCCATTAAATAACTAAACTTACACAAGTTACCTAGCTCGTCTGGGATACAGAATCTTCTTTTACAAAATGAAGGCACTATTCAGAATGGCCACCAAGATCCCTCTAACATAGTGCTATTAGAGACCCTTTAAGTTGTGATTATGAAAAGATTCTCAATGAACTGTTGTTGGGAGCCAGCCATCAAATCCATCTCCTGTTCATCTGAGCACCAATATTGTAAAATAGCACTTTGGGGAAATTGCCAACAAACTATATCATAATGAATATACCTTTGTACTCTCTCAGTATCAGTTATCCAAGTTTGATTTTTCAAGGTATATCTCTTGTATTTTACTGCCACAATATTCTGTATATTTTCCATCCAATTGCAATCACCAAGAGTAACTATAATTTTTTTCATACAACTATTGATATATGATTTTTAAAATAGTAAAACTAAGGCAGGTATTTTTTAAAAATCTGAATTGATGTGCACATCTGGTTAAAAGGTGTTCTCCTGGCTTTTAAGTACTTGACTAACTTCTTAATTCTGAGGGATCAACACTAATTTCCAGCATTTACCAGCAATCATAGATGACTAGCAGTTAAAAAGCCATCAGCCCTGTCACATTTTTCAAAGAACAGAATCCCTTTCCAGATGGTCCTTCATTTGGCTAATGGACAGCCTAAGGGGATAAAAATGTCACCTGTTTTAGCTAGTCAACAATATTAATTAAAACACAAAAATAGACCACTCATGCAATGGCAACAACCCGAAAACAGATTTATGAGTTCCTTAACTGAGTTAATTTGCAATGATCATCATTTTAGCATTCTAAAGTTTCCAGTTCTTCTCTGAATTTTCCAATGCCATTTTTTAAAAACACTGAAAGATAAATATTAGAAAATAAAAATTTATTTTCCAAAGCAAAGCAATATTTAAACATTTGCACCACAAAAAAACAAGTAAATAGTTTTTAAATGTATTTCTCATGTGAAAGAGAATGGTCATATAAAGAATCAACCATGTATATTTTTTGAAACTTTGGTAAGATAAGGAAGATTTTATCTTTTCTAATTCATCTTTACTAAATTACATTTTGGACTATAAGCCAATACAACCCAATTGCTGTTTCTCAATAGGCTGTTTTTCTTTTCGCTTTCTCTAACTTTATGTAAGTGATGCTCTCTGTTTGCAATGTGTTCTCCACTTGGTGAAGTCTTACTGATGATTCAAGATCCAGATTACAGATCACCATCTTCAAATTTCCATTATTTATATCCATATATGCGGTGACTAACAAGGTCATAGATGCCCAAAAATGAAAGCATGGATGGCTAATCATTGTAAGAAGATTCTTCTGAAGTCACCTTTTCAAGTCACCCACTGAGATGATAGTGCAGAAGGTACTGAAGTCTAATCTATAGGACAATCCAAAATCATAAATGTATTCGTTAAATTAAATTCTAACTGATCATTTAGGTTAGTTAGATTAGTTAAATTAAATTCTGTCTTAATCATTTTCTTTTAATTTGTATGGAAAACTTAGTTTTTAATTACTATGCAATCGAGAAATGTAACAAGGCAGCATACATTTAAAAAGTCCACTGGGAATAAAGGAAGCCAGTTCTGTTAGCCTATTCTATCTCATCTTTTGTTTCAGTGAAGTAAAACCAAGACACATACATTCCATAATTTCCTTTTTTATATATTCCAAAAATGATGTTTTATATATTTCTAATAATTTAGATCTTTGATTTTCTCATTTTCTAGTGTGCTATACTTTTTCTTCTTAAAAATCATAGGGTATATTGAAAGCAAATGTCAACACTATGCATGCATAATAGCATTCTCTCTTTTGCGTGTCTAAGGGACATGGTAAAAATTCAACAAGTCTTCATAGCTCACCAAGCAAGTCACTAACAAAGAAGTGAAGTAATATTTTTCTTCCAGGCTTGATTATGCCAGTGTCCACTCAGCTACATTTAGTGGTGAAGAAAGAGCACAATTAACAGTTGGACATGGTACCCCCAATAGCTTCACACATGAGAAAAAAACCACAAGATTAGAAGCTAGTTTAGATAGTTGCAAAATTAAATTTACTGTAAATTGAAACAGTGTCATAAATTTCTTTCTTTCTTTTGATTTTTGTGTAAAATATGCAAGAAAGTTTTCAGGGATAATTTTTAAATTTAATTGTAACAATAGGAACTTTGGAGAAGATGCAAAATTTTCTTAGATGAAGTAAGATTCCAAATCTAGCATTACACAGGCAGAAACATGCTCTTCAGTTGGAATTTTTTTAAAAGTCATGATGTTGGCATTTTATTTTGTGAAATCTTAGAAACAGTATTCCAAAGTAATTGACTAAGCGTCTTTGCCAAATTCCTCATTGCATTCTTAGCAAATTCACTTTAAAAATTTCAAATAATGATATTTAAGCACTTTTCCAGAAATCTTTGTTTTAGGTCCTGCAGAACATCAAAATAAGAATAGGTCTCAAACTGAATAGTTATATTTTTTTCACTTTTCTCTAAAATCAAAAAGTAATAACTAAAGGTTCAGACACAAATACATACACAAAAAAAGAGAGAAATCTTTATATAATATCAAGAAAAATAACCCACAAAAACCACTGAAAACAGCATTACAACAGAGACTTTATATATCTGTAAATAAATGTGCATTTGGGAATCTGCTTTCTACTTTGAATTGGCAGAGAAATCATGTTACCTAATAATGACCCTGAATGTCATATTTTCATTTTTTTCTGTGTACAGCTCCATAACCTACATTGAAGCCTTAAAGAAAAGGATTTGTGACTAAAATTCCTATGTTCTGGGATCATTAGCAGTGATATGAATAATGGCTTCTTATCCATTCTGAAATCCCTTACAGAAAGTAAACCACCACTGCAAAAAGGACATTTAAGGGCATACCTCTAAATGATAGTATTGCTAGATTTAAGAGGTTGTTTCCTTATCATTTAAGTAAGTTACCACTATTAATCTAGAAAATTGTATAAAAATTGATCAAAGCCAAATTACTTAATTTTATCTTTTATCTCCAAGTTCATAGGGGGCCACATAGTGTTTGATATTTTCGAATCCCAGATAAACATATCTTCACACTTTTCTCTCTAACCTACCTCTTTTACTGAGCGACTCCTGCACCAGTTTCAATTCACTCTTTTCCAACAGGTGCCTTTTGTCTGTAGCTACTGTACGTATGGCAATCAAATTGGAGAAGATCCCAACCAGAAAGAAATACTCTTCAGAGCTTGCAAAACAGATAAACAAAGAAGGCCATCTATTACATTTTCCCAGAAACTTGTGGCACTTAATCTCTAAGGAATCAATTCAAGAACTTTTGGCCGTTTATCTCCAAAGGAATCAGTTAAAGCAGTGGATATATTTCATCTTAATAAAGGGCTTAGCCATAAAATGCCTGGGTAAACTTCGCTTCTAACTAAATATTAGTTGTTCTAAGTGCATTATAAAATAGAGGTTATTGTCATTTCTAACACCAAGAGTATTATAATGATTGCAAGAGATGATTCATTTAAACTATGTAGATCATCATTTGGGAAAAAAACAAATCCTCAATGAATGTTAGATAGTAATTATAGTAAGACACATGAGAAATAATAAATATGGATAGCCTGTCTCCATATAATACGTTGGTAGAAGTATAAGCGCTTTAAGTTTTAGTTACATGTATAAATGTCTTATCAGGTTGTGGGATATAGATGTCTCCCTTTTGACCTGAAGATTCATACCTTAAGAAATTGGCAATATAAAATAATTTTCTTATCCACCCGTTGTGATCATCAGTTTTTGTAGGGGAAAAACCCATCAAAGATGGTATTTGCTTTCCTAACAAGACAACTGTAGCATTGATACAGGTGCATTTAAAAAAATAAAAGAAGAAAAAGATAACAATTACCATCTCATTGTTATGAATATGCCACAGTCTTGTTAGATAGGGACTATTTTATTTCTTTGAATAATTCAGGGACTAACAAAAGAACATCTGTGTAACAAAGCACTGCCACTTGAAATTTAAAATCTCATAAATGAATTAAAGCAGCACATTAACCACCTCAATATCATGGAATTAGTCAATTATGAAAATGATCATCCTTATTTAACAAAGTCAAATGGAAATATTGCAAGGATGTTGTCCAAGGTCACTAAGAATCACAAGCCAAATTTATAGTCTGCTTTTCATGTTCAATTTTGTAGCTAATTGATGCATTTCGATGGATAACACTTGGTGATAGACTTAATTTCCTAAATGTATTGAAAGAATCTTTTCAAATACTTCATAAACATTTAATTTCATAAACATATTTTCCCCAACACTGTAAGTTACCTAAGTTCAGGATCCGTATTTGTCTTATTCACTGCTGTATCTTTAGCTCCAGCGTTAATGCATGGGATGCAGTAAGTTCTCAGTAAATATATGTTAAGACAAATTAATATTGAGACATTCAAGCAAGACTAAGAAGCTGCTTCTGTAGCACTGATTATTCAGTTTTTTGAAGGCATACAAAAATTCCCTTAAAAATCCCTTTATTGAGTATGTGCAAAAGAATGTACTATTTACTATGGGGGGTATAAACTGTGAATTGAAATTTATACTTTGCCCCCAGGAGTTTGCAATACAATAGGCGAACTAACTAAAAACATTGGTAAGTAATACATACATTATGAGAAGTAAAAATAAGTACTGAGGACATAAAAATCAATAGTGAATGAAGAAATCAAGAATGGTTTTTGAAAAGCAAGTAAACGGGTGTGTCAGTGGTGATAAAAAAGAGAGTTGTGCAGAAATATTCAATGGAAGCAAGGTCAAGTTGACATGGACTTAGACTGGATGTAGAAGGCAAGAAAGATTGAAAGAGAGAGAGAGAGATGAAAGCAAAGATATTTATGGTTTTAAGGAAAAACGGAAAAGGGATGCAGAAGGGGAAGCTGGTTTGGATGTAAATGGAAAATGATACATTTGAGGTACTGTGTTAGGCTCGTTTTCTAGGATCCTGTTTTTGCTAAGTGCATTAGTGACAATTTTGCTACTATAATATAAAATGGTTAGGGAGCACTGAGGAATATGTAGTTGAAATGCTAGGTAATTGAGATTTATTTTAGTGAAGAATGAGTTTTCATATTAGCAACATGCTGAATGTGATGCTGTTAAAAGTTCATTATAGTGTTGCTGATTATCCAATAGTTTACTGGTAAATATGACAGTTTGACCTGCATTTGATAGTGAGTGATAACTCTTAAGTATGTGGTAATTTTACTCCCTCGTATAGATATTTGCATATAGCGTGAAGTATGTATATCATGAACCATATGTTTAAGCATTGATGCATTATAAAATTGCCAGATAGCTCATACTATGTTTCAGGCACCCACTGGAGACCAAGCAAAGTCAGGAGTAAAATTAAGTTTACAATTTGAGGAAGAGACAGACACACATTTAATAAAATCTAATCTAGCACTTTAAGTGCTTCATCAGTATAAACAAATTACCAAGACTGGTCAGAGAATAGAGTGGCGTTTATGCTGGGTTGAAGAAGATTCAGAAATCTCCAGAAAGCGGGTTCACTTGAGATGTGCCTTAAACAATGACCAGTGTTACAACAAATGGAAAAGAAAGGGAGAATATTAAGCAGAAGAGGATAATGAAAAAAATATTAAAGGAATTACATATAGCATTTGTTTAATGAATGGTGTATATCAAGAAGGAGCTTAATGGGCTTCCCTGGTGGCGCAGTGGTTGAGAATCTGCCTGCTAATGCAGGAGACACGGGTTCGAGCCCTGGTCTGGGAAGATCCCACGTGCCACGGAGCAGCTGGGCCCGTGAGCCACAGCTGCTGAGCCTGCGCGTCTGGAGCCTGTGCTCCGCAACGAGAGGCTGCGATAATGAGAGGCCCGCGCACCGCGATGAAGAGCGGTCCCCGCACCGCGATGAAGAGTGGCCCCCACTTGCCGCAACTAGAGAAAGCCCTCGCACGAACCGAAGACCCAGCACAGCCAAAAATAAATAAATAAATAAATAAATAAATAATAAAATTTAAAAAAAAAAAAAAAAAAAAAGAAGGAGCTTAAATATTAGAAGTGGAAAAGATGGAAGGGAAAACAGTGTCCAACCAGGCTTTGTACTGAGTTGTACGTTGTGCTACTTAATAGGTAGAAGTGAATTATCCAGAAGAAGACAAATAGTAACAGCAACACTTGTACCTCTGGCAGGCAAGAGAAAAACTGCTCACTTCTATGCCTAAGCAGTAGATTCCACTAGTCTGGATATCTGTGTGCGGGCTTGACCGGAAAAATGGTTCTGTTCAGAAAGCCTAGGCACCTTGAAATTCATTTTGGGGTGGTACTTTGCTGGGTGCAATATAACATAAAGCTCTAGATCGACATGGCGTTGCCACCTAAAGAACCCATTCTATTCAAAGAGGCAGTGAAGGTATATTCAAGGTAATACACATACACATACATGCACATTTACAGGTATATATATATATATATATGTTTGTAAAGCACATGTGTTTATATACATACATACCCAAACACATATATATAGACATACACACACATATAAATGGACAAAGGTCCATTTTTGTACATGCAGATTTATTTTACTCTCTTTTAAAGGCTCTATAATATTCCATGGCATGATATCCAAAATGATTTATTTATTTCCTTTTGGAGCATTTTTTTCATTCTTTTTGCTCATACAGTGAATAGTATAATAAACATCTCTGTACATGTAACTTTGCCTACATTGATCTTGTTCCTAGTAAATATTCTGACGTTTATTAGTTGTTTACTTTTTTCACCTCATTCTCTCAAATTTGGGTAGTTACTAATGTTGTTAAGAATTAATAACGTTTTTTTCTTTCTAGTACTTATAATTTTAATTATTCTATAAGTTTAATACATTAGAAAAGCAAAGTAAAGTAAATTTGATTGATAGCAAGTGTCCTTGTAATGATAATAATTTTAATAGAAATGCCCTTAGGGATCAATCTCTGTATTTGCTATAGATTTTTGATAGATGACTTTTAACAAGTTAAAAAATATTCCTTCTATTCTAAGCTTAACTTAAAAAATCAAGAATAGCTGTTCAATATTAATGTGTTTTTTTCTGCATCTAGTGAGATGATTGTAAGGTTTTTCCCCTTCGACCAGGGATCGAACCCTCACCTCCTGCGTTGTAAGGCGGATTCTTTACCACTGGACCACCAGGGAAGTCCCTGTGTCATTAATTTAATATTAAATTTACTATTCTATGGTACAGATCTTACTGATACTTGTATCTATGTAATTTATATTTTTAACATGAGTGTTTGTGTGCTCATATGCATTTCCTTTGAACTTTATTTCTCTAAAACTAATTTTTCCGTCATTTTATGTTCTAGTCTAATAAAATTCTCACCCCTCATAATATCTGGCCTTTGTAGTACTTATGGAGTGTACCCAAATGTTCTTTTTCTTTCTAAGTTAGTTTTGGTGATGATATATATTTTTTAAACTATATTAACTTCACTCATTTAATCTAGAATGTTAAATTTATTGGTGGTGTAAATTTACACTTTTTTCCCAATTACTTTTTTAAAAAGCAGCATTTATGGCTTTATGACAGCAAGATCCCAAAACCAGTTATTCACACCCTTGGACTTGTACAGCTCTCTGAAAGCTTTAATTCTCCTGATGGCACTTTCATAGTTTACACATTAACTGAGTCCATTAATTTGCATCAGAAGGCAAATGGTATTTTTTCAAATAAAATAATCAATGTTATATTTTGGAGTCAAATCCAAATTTTACATTTATTTTTTTAAAGACAAAATAAGAGATATTTAAAAACTTTGCATTTGAAACCTAGGGCCATGCTCCAGTCCCTTTGGGGATACATATACTCTCCCTTCAAATTTGAAGTATGAAAGAAGAGCATTTTGAGAAGCATAGGAGAAAACAACTTAAAGGGAGAGACAGAAAATATATGTCAGGCGTGCTATCATTTCTCCTTCCCTTAGCTATAACAGACGTTATTAATCAATGACTTTACGAGGTATTTCTGATGTTACTTGTAACTGATTACTATTAGCATGAGCAATGGAATCTTTTATTCTTGCACAGAAAGTCAAGAATGTTAGTTTCAAGGTTCTACCATGATCCTAAACATCACTTTTACCTTGGGTAAGTCACTCACTTAGAATTTCTTCATCTGTAACAGGAGGCGATTAAAACTTCTGGCTGGAATTTGGTGGGTAGTATCATCCGGCTACTACAGGAGACTTTGATAAAGTAGTAGACGTGTAAGACATCTAAATAGAATCACCATGACCAAAATTGCACAAAATCTAACCCAAAAAAAGCCCTTCATATACTTCTACTACCAGTTCTTCAATTATTATGTATTTTTAATTGATGGAAAGAAAAAGGTATTTCAGAAGGTACCTAAATGGGAAAGAGCTTAAGATAACCACAGACATCATCTAAAATCAAACTGCAAGTCAGATAAGAATGCTAAAAAAAACAAAGACAAAAACAAAACAAAACAATAAGATTAAAGTATATAGGTAAAGCTAGGAGATAAAGGATAGCATTATGGCATTATTTTGTCCTAAAATACAATGTTATAACAAGTACATTCTCCTTTATTCTAGATTTTTAGTCTAAATGGCTTCCTTTTATTCCCCCCAGTCCCTGCAAAGTATCACAGTTTCTCCACACTCATAATATTATGGCAATCTATGACGGTTATAATTTTTACCTGGGATTTCAATACCATTTTTCTCATGGTTTTCTAATCCTGCTGGAATTTTCTAAAATATTTGCTTAAATTGATTTATTTTTTTAAGTTTAAAAAGTAGAAACAGAGAATAGCTACAATGCAATATCTGGGTTAATATAACATGTAGGTACCATATTCCTTAACATTAACTATGAAAGAATAATAAAACTCCAGAAGGGAAAAGACTCACTAAAAATAGCTGGGATTTAAGATTATATTTTGCTGCCTGTTAATTTATCATACAGAGTAAAAATAAGCCATAGGTACAAAATGGAAACTCTACCAAATGCCTCTGTGTTGCAATAAACTTAATTATACAGCACACCATAAAATGACAGTAATATTAGAGAGGAAAAGTAGCAATTTCAGATGGGCAATAACTGCTTTTTACAAGGGAGAAATTACATCAAGCACATATACCTATTCAGTCTAATACTGTTTTCTAGCAAGAGCCAGTGGGACTCACAGTCAAGGGGAGGGAAAGATTTAACTAAGCAGAAATCTGCTTAGTTCAGAAAAGGCTTGCCTGCAAAAACCACTGCATTGTAAGTGTGTTCATTTGCTAATACATAACAAGTATCTTATATAAAAGTTCACATTTAATCTTTAAATATATATGTATGCATGTGCTTATAATAGCTTCAATCAAAACCATTATTAATGGATGGATTCTTGGCATTTAAAGGGGCTCTGAAATGCTTTTTACTACATCTGATCTATGTGTATCTCACATAGAATGACATTATAAGGATAGCATCCTATTATGAATTTAATAGAAAGAATCAATGTTTCTGAAGAAGCTTTTTTGTAATCGTGCCAAAAATCTTTCATTTAAAAATCTAAAAGATTATTATTGACTTTTTATTTTGAATTGGAAAGATTATTATTATTTTTTTGATTAATTAATTAATTAATTAATTTATGGCTGTGTTGGGTCTTCGTTTCTGTGCGAGGGCTTTCTCCAGTTGCGGCGAGCGGGGGCCACTCTTCATCGCGGTGCGCGGGCCTCTCACTATCGTGGCCTCTCCCGTTGAGGAGCACAGGCTCCAGACGCGCAGGCTCAGTAATTGTGGCTCACGGGCCTAGTTGCTCCGCGGCATGTGGGATCTTCCCAGACCAGGGCTCGAACCCGTGTTCCCTGCACTGGCAGGCAGATTCTCAACCACTGCGCCACCAGGGAAGCCCCTGGAAAGATTATTATTGACTTTCTGCCGTCTACTATTATTTTCATTAATTTAAGGGGAATTAACATAATACCTTTCTTGGTATGTTGGTATTGGGTTTCTTGTTTATTAGTTTATTAGTGCCCCCATCATGACCTTGCTTGATATTTGTGGCTAAGGTTTCTATAAAGAAGTTTTCTTGTCACACAAACCTTGTTTAGAATGATAGCCCTGTCACTTAACTATCTGTGTGACCTCAGGGAAATTCTCTAAAACTGAATCTGTTTTCTCATCTACAGAATTGATGTATTAACACCCGAAGTTTTATAATTGTTATCCAGGGTAGAAATAATATATGTAAAGTTCCTACTACATAGCTAAGCATAAAGTAGGCTGATAAAGTACTGATAGTTATTATTTATCCTATCATTATGTACATAGTATGGTATACACTGGACTGGAGTTCTAATTTCAGTTTTAAATTTCTCTGTTGTCCATGGGCAAATCAACATCTTTGTGACATTGATAATATCACTTATTTTATCAGATCATGGCAAAATCTTCAGATTCTGTTAAAATGAATATGTGCCTTGATACTATGTATGTCAGATACTTATCATCTCACATAAAAAGTGACAGAGAATTGTGTTTTAAGAAACACAGAATAAAAATACTGTTGTGGAACAAAAATATCACAGATTACCATATAAAAGTGTTACCTAGCTGAAAACATAAAATCAGTGTCTTTGAGGCTAAAGGAATTGGAGGGAAGGGGTTATACAGAAGGAAAGTGATTGGAATGCCCTAATTTTGTGCTCATGGAATAAAATTGAGGAATGGAGAGATAATTTAAAAGAGAGTGGCCCACAGTCAGCTTTGATAGGATACAATGTACCTCCTGATAATCCTGAGAAATAGGAACTGGTGGATGGATAAAGTCTGATGCTTCTAGTGTTGTTGGCAGTAGGTTTCCATCAGCTGGAAGATGAATGATCTCCCTATTTGTTTTGTTTTGTTTTGTTTTTAAAATTAATTAATTAATTAATTATTATTTATTTTTATTTTTGGCTGTGTTGGGTCTTCGTTTCTGTGCGAAGGCTTTCTCTAGTTGCAGCGAGTGGGGGCTACTCTTCATCGCAGTGCCTGGGCCTCTCACTGTCGCGGCCTCTTTTGCTGCAGAGCACAAGCTCCAGACGCGCAGGCTCAGTAGTTGTGGCTCACGGGCCCAGTTGCTCCGCGGCATGCGGGATCTTCCCAGACCAGGGCTCGAACCTGTGTCCCCTGCATTAGCAGGCAGATTCTCAACCACTGCGCCACCAGGGAAGCCCCTCCCTATTTGTTTGTTAATACTTAAAATTCTTTTATCAGGAATCAAAAGTTTTTTGCACAACTAGAGGGTAAAAAAGCTCTGTGCTTCTGAGTATGTTTCAAGATGATCTGTTAAGCAGATTGATTCATCAAGTTGTTCCTCTGGACGTAGATATGTCATGGCCTGTTTATAGCCGTATGAGTATACTCCCTCCTTTCTTCTCTCACTCCTTTCTTCCATCCTCCTCACCTGCCTTCCCTCCTTCCTTCCTATATATTTACCTGGGGAGGGATTGTTCATTTCTTCTCTTAGGGAATATTTATACCTGTCTTTAACTAATGTCTAAGAATGTTAAGACTAAGGATTACATCCCTAAGTTTCTTTTTTTTTTCCTCTGGGGAATTCTGGGTATAATGATAGACATATAACCAACAAGTAACATGTTGAACGATTTGTAAGAGAGAATCAGCTTCTTCCATAAATGTGACTATATGTTCCTTGGGGATAAAATTTGAAATATTCACTCACCTCTTAGACAGATCATTGGCCACACATGCCATAGGGCATATGTGGTGAAGTTAATACAGAAATAATAGTGTATCCTTTGAAGACTGCAAAGTATGACAGGGCACCTTTAGAAGGACTGAGATTATTGGTAATTGTCTACTAAGAACTCGACAATGTACATGCTCTTGATATACATTATCTCTGAGCTTATAACAATTCTGGAATGGTAGATAGTGTGGTGCACCTTATGGAGAAAAAAAATCATCATCAAAAATCAAGGATTGGGGCTTCCCTGGTGGCGCAGTGGTTGAGAATCTGCCTGCCAATGCAGGGGACACGGGTTCGAGCCCTGGTCTGGGAAGATCCCACATGCCGCGGAGCAACTGGGCCCGTGAGCCACAACTACTGAGCCTGAGCGTCTGGAGCCTCTGCTCCGCAACAAGAAAGGCCGCGATAGTGACAGGCCCGCGCACCGCGATGAAGAGTGGCCCCCACTCGCCGCAACTGGAGAAAGCCCTCGCACAGAAACAAAGACCCAACACAGCCAAAAATAAAAATAATAAATAAATAATAAATTAAAAAAACTTTAAAAAAAAAAAAAAAAAAAATCAAGGATTAAGTCCACAATAGTAAATAAGCAGTAAAGTGAGTATTAAAGTAATATATGTAAGTGATCCTATGATAACTCCAGAGCCAATAGAGTCAACTTTTACTACCTACTTTAAAAAAAAATTTTTATTTATTTTATTTATTTATTTTTGGCTGTGTTGGGTCTTCGTTGCTGTGCGCAAGTTTTTTCTCTAGTTGCGGTGAGTGGGGACTACTCTTCATTGCGATGCGCAAGCTTCTCATTGTGGTGGCTTCTCTTGTTGTGGAGCACAGGCTCTAGGCGCATGGGCTTCAGTAGTTGTGGCACGTGGGATCAGCAGTTGTGGCTCGTGGGCTCTAGAGCGCAGGATCAGCAGTTGTGGCGCACGGGCTTAGTTGCTCCGCGGCATGTGGGATCTTCCCGGACCAGGGCTCAAACCCATGTCCCCTGCATGGGGGGGCAGATTCTTAAGCCCTGAGCTACCAGTGAACCTACTTTAAATTTTTCTATCATCATAGAGACATAGTCTGTTTTTTGTACCTGTAAGCGTTATTACAAAATAGAGATAAAACTCCAAAGATATGATATTAATGTTTTAGGTATCAATTTATTTTTTAAATGGAAATCATAATTTTCACACTTGTAGGATATAAATAGTCAATAGGAAGAGGTCAAAGATATTCTGATGTGTTGTCATTCGAGAATTAAGTAGTGCTTTTCAGCTTGAAGTAAACCATCTATCACCAGCTGTGTGAGCTCAGGGAAACAATATGTTGTAAGAGTTCATTATTTTTCTCCATTTCTAGCCACTGTCCCTATTCAGGTACAGCAGCACAGATGGTGTTGTGGTAAAGACGCATAACACTGTCAAGAGCTGTAACATGTGGCAAAAATCTGTCATTCCTCATTCCCACACGTTTCAAGGTTAAGACAGAAACTTGTCACTTTTCTGACGTTCAATTAACTCCTTTCCTTTGTCTTTATATGAAAATATAAAAGGATCTTTCATGAGATTTTTTTCCATAGTTAACTCACTTCCATGACTCTACCTACTTTTATTTCATTAACATTGATCTAATGATGTTTTGAATGATTGTAGTGTATCCTGTGTTATGCCATAAGTATGTTCTTAAAAGTTATTCGATTCGGAATTAAATTTTATTTAAATGCATTAGAGAAGCTTGGTAAAGGGGTCGATGTATAATGCTTTTGCAAAGTCAAAGTTGTACCTATCTTCTTATATGTGCAGTTTTCATACATATGGTTCACTTGAAATAAGAAAGTGAATATACTTATTTTCATCAATAAATTACAGGTTTGTTGCAGGGTGTATACATGAGAATGTTCTTTCCTGAGACTATAAATTACAAAGTTTCATAGGATTATAATATTCTCAAAAGAGACATGGCGAAAAAAATCTTACTAAAAATGAAAAGGCAGTAATTATCAGGAAATAAAGATAAAAATTTGGTCCGCCATAAAGCACACATAGAAATAAGTCTAAAATCATGTGCTTTCCTTCCAGGATTCTTCCTTTGAAATTCAATAACTTATTCATGTTCTCACTTATAGTCTTCATCCAGATGCCCAGTCATCCCAGGAAACAGAACAATGAGCCATCTTTGTGAAAAAACTAATTAGAGAAATTAAAAATATGTCTCTGAATATAGAAGGTATTTAACTCAACATGCTATGTTAAAGGATATTGATTAGTGTGCTTTCCCATAAAAGGCTGAAAAATTTTTCTCTTTTGGATGTTAGAAAATAGAACTAAACCGAAAGAGTGAATCTGCTTTTAAAAATGAGCACTGTTGGAGTAGAGGCATTGAATTAAGTTGCTTGTCCTCAGAAAGGTATCTTTAGATTCCCAAAATGTTGAACTTCTAAGACTAATATTTATAAGGAGCTGAGGGCTGTGTTATGTTTAGGACAACATAAAATGTCTTTTTAATATCTCTGAACCAAGATAGATTACTAGACAAGACAGGTTGTTTCTCAAAATCATTTTCTCTAAGGAAATTGACAAAGTCAGCTATATTTTTATAGACCAAATGGAAATTTAAATGAGAGGATAGTGAGTATAATGTGTATAATGACAATCAGGTTCCAAAGAAACCCTGGATGATAGAAATGACAGGAATAAATCTAACAAGTTGATATTGAAAACATTTCTGTCTACATCCCAAATAAACACATGCCGAAGTACAAATGAAAACAATTGAGTTCCTTTTATGGGAAGTAAGCCTAGAATCAACAGTGTCAAAAGTGTAATATGGCCATAAGAAATTTATTTGATTGTAGTTCACATTAATAGAGCCATTGTATTCAGAAAATGGCTTAACAGGCATTGCATAATTTAGGTTTTATTACTTCTCCAGCTTTATCCTTTACCATTCATTTTGCTTGCACTCCTGAATCCAATCACATTAAACTTTGCTTAGTTTCTCAGAGACATTGTGCTCTATTATTTGAGAAGTGGAAAGTCATTCTTGGGTTGATCCTTCAGATTTCACCTTAGAGGCCCCATGATCAAGCAAGGTGTCCCTCATGCATTCCCATTGCACTCTGTACTTAAGAATTCTGTCCCTGATCACACCACTTTGCACTTGTTGCCTGCCTTGCTTGATTTCCGCCATTAGACTTTAGGGTCTGTGTAGGCAGGGGTATGTCTATTTTGTGATCACTGTTGCATTCATCTTCTGTGCCTAATAGAAAGTCTAGAACACAAACATCTATTGAATAAAAGTATTCAAATAAGAAAAGAGATTGCTCTGTCCATTGTGCATGTGCAGACAACTGCAAAAGAAAGTCCTCTATTCTGGAATATTTCATGTAGTATTAACTACCTGGCTGAAAAATGTACTCAGATGAGGAACTACCAATAGGGAGAGGGGAAACTGTTCTATATAATGACAGAAGAGTTATCCTCAATGAGAGAAGCACTGGAAAAGATATAGTATTTTTTTCTCAGATGAACGTACCACAGAAGGAAAATTATATATGTGGCATGCAGCACCAGAAGACATAACTAATCTTAATAGATAGAAGTAACAGAGAGATGAATTCAACTTCACTGTAAGGAAACATCATCTGATGATTAGCCCTCTCAGAAAATGGAATGGGATCTTCTGGCACGAGTTGTTTGTCATTGGAATTGCCACTTTTGCATAAAGAATAGAAGCAGTTTACAAGTTCATGAATTAGGAAGGAAGTAATACCACGTGATTGTGTAGGGGAGGAAAAGTCATTTTCCCTCTACTCATCTAGGTTCTTGGCTGAGACCCACCCCCTACCCCCAGTAGTAAAAGACAGATTAACAGGAGAAAAACACAAGTTTAATAACATGTACATAATAGGTTACTAGTTCCCCCAAGGTCACACAGGTAGTAGTTGGCAGCCAGGGCTTCAACGTAGGTTCTCTATGTAGTTGAAATCAGGACTGAAGGAGTACCCCTGGCCAAGTGGCTAGAGGTAACTCATTTTAACTGCTGCACACTATTCTCTTGTATGAACATCCTGATATAAGTGCTTTAAAATCTTTATTTTCAAAATTTTTGCACTGTTTTACAGGTACTTTTTATAAACCACATATCATTCTTTTTTTGGTAAAAGTAACCAGTCTGATTATGTCTTTTAATTAGTGGGTTTGATCTGTTTACATTTATTTTATTTTTTGAAAAGTTTATTTTATTATTTTTTTTTATACAGCAGGTTCTAATTAGTTATCTATTTTATATATATTAGTGTATATATGTCAATCCTAATCTCCCAATTCAAGGCTCATTTCCTTTTTTTTCTTTTTTGAGCACGCAGTGCGCCATTCGGGATCTTAGTTCCCTGACCAGGGATGGAACCCATACATTTATTTTCTTAATAGGAATTTTGGATGTATTTCTTCAAAATTTTTTTTGTATTTCCTATTTACACTCTTGTTTCCTTGGCCTCTTTTCCCTTCCTTTTCTGCCTTTTATTGAGTTAAAGTTTTCTATATGCTGCCATACACATATTGTTTTCTTCTCTCTTCAGGATTAGAAAATATAGATTATACGTTTCAATGCTAACTTTAAAATTTTAATATTCATGCTCAATAATATATTTTGATCTAACAAACTTTATGATCATGTAATATTTCTTCTTCATAAAGACTTCAGTATGTATAAACTACTCATTAACCATTTCTCAACAACTTTTTGGTTACTTTTTCCTGAAGCACCACATACACACATACACACAAAATATATATACAAGTCATTAGTTGTTGAATGTATCCACACATTCTAAAAATTTCTATGTTCACCATTATCCTTTTACCCAATGCTGTTCCTCTGGTCACACTTTTAATTAAAATCCATGCTTTAATAATCCCTCTGCTGAGAATTTCTGTGATGAACTTTTAAACTTTCTATGAATGGTTTAGCCAGGGATAATATTTTAGGCTAACTTTTTTTTCCAGATTATGAAGGCATTTTTAAAATCCATTTCTATTGATAAGGACATTTTCCTTTGGTTTAATTTTTTTCCTTCCCGGTTAATACCATTTGTTTCTGGTTTTTAAGATTTTAAATTTATCATTGACATATGCAGTTTCTCTATCATGTTTAAGTGTGCATTTTTATTTATTTAGGCTTTTCAATACTTGGAGTGCCTTGTGAACCAGAATATTCATCCCATTCCTTGATTCTGGAAAATTATCACCATTTCCTTTTTTCAGATATGACTTCCAGTTCATTTACTCTATTTTATTCTTCTGAGACACTTAGATGTATGCTGGAGAATCCATAGTATACTCTGTATTTCTTTAATTTTTAAGATAATGTTTATATACTTGTGTTTCAGGGCTGCTGTGCTCTAAGTAAACTCCTCAGTACCATTTTCAAATTCAGCAGGTCTCTCCACAACTATGTAAACTCTATCTAAAGGTTAGCCTGTTTACTGAGTTGGTGATTTTTTTTTTGGTTGTTTTTTTGTTTGTTTTTGATACATGATTCTTTATAAAGATTCCTTAAGGGTCCCTTTCCTATCCACCAGGTTTTCTTTTATCTGTGTTTAGTTCATGTAAAAACCTTGATATAACTGTCATTTGTCCCTTGGAGGATTGTAAACTGTTACTTATGTGTTTTACAGTCTTATTCATATAAACATTTCCTCTTGGGTAAATTCAGGTTCTGATAGGTGATTTTAGGAACTATTTTTCTTAGTATTACTATATCTATTTTGGAACTTTGGTTGCCAGACTTGTTTTGAGTGGGAGTTTCTTAGTTTCTTTCTCTTTTTTTCCCCTATTAGTATGTTTTTCCTCTTGTGTTAATCAGTTTGGTGGTTGCCTCTACTTGTCTTTCAGTGATTATTCAGGTCCTAGAACTCATAGTAACAGTTTGGTGCTCTGACTCATAGGCGAGTAACATAAATGGCCATCAAGCAAGTGGGGAACTTGATTCATTTCTCATTTATGAAGATATGCCCTCCTGCTCTCATACTTTCACAACTCCATATAAGTGGCAGCCCTAGAGAACAAATTTTTTTTTTTAAGTCTCCTCTAATAAGCAGTAGGAACTCTTGCACACAATCTCTGCTTTAAACACTAAGTCTGGCTCTATAAATCCATCTTATGGGAGCCCTTTTAATCCTCATGGCCCCAGAAAAACTGACCTCTTGTCACTACCTGATTTTGAACTTTAATCCCAGAGGGCCAGAAGATGTTGTCCTACTCATCACCTTATATTTATGGCCCATGATAATATCTGTTCAGTTTGTAAGACCTGCTTTATCTTTATAGGGTTTTTTTCCCCCTATTTTATATGTAATTGTTATGTGACTGGGGCAGGGGTTGCATCATAGTGTGATTTTACTGTCTTCTCAACGATTCTCCTTCTACCTCATCATTTCATCACCTGTGCTTGCTTTTGTTTATAATCATGGAGCACAGCACAGTACTGTATTTATTTCAGCATATTGATAAAAAAAACCCCAGAACTGGACTTAAAACATAGTAACACCCTATTGCTCATGGAAAGTCAAATACATGTATACTGTATAGTAGATAGTATAGAGGAAAACCGCGGGGAAACTGTCCTTCGTGGTATGCCAGGGGCATCAGTGAACTGAACTCAAGGGATTGTGATTTGACAATCATTTGTAGGGTGATCTAAGCGGCAATTGAGTTTCAACAAAACAACGTCATCTGTAATAAGAAATTAGTGTTGTTGATTTGAATACCATTGGTATTGTTGTTTTGTTTGTATTTACTTTGTAAATGTTTTTGTTACATAAGTGCACAAGAGTCCTACACATATAGACTTTAAGTCACTCTGAATATGATCTTAACCAATATAACAAATAATGTTAAATAAATACTAGACATGTTTCCTTTCACAGGGAAAACCTCCAACTTAAAGTAGCATTAGATTTTATGATCTAATCCTCATAATACTTATGTGAGGGAGGCTCAACATTGATTTTGTTCCCTGAATTCAGATGAGGAAGTTGAGAAAGAATGTTAAGTGATTGTCACAGGTCACATAAATAATAAGCCAGGATACAAATCTGTTTACAGAACTCTGGTCCTTAATGATTAAGAAATATGCACAGATACAATGGGAAGACAGGGAAAAGAAGGATACATTTTCAGGAAAGGCTTTCTTTCATCGAACCTTTAATGTTAACCCAGCTCACACATTCTCCAAAGTTCTAGTGTACATTGGATTTAAGGAAAGACTGAACCTGGGCTCCCTAGGAAACAAGATCAAAAACTGAGAGAGAGGAAAAGGTAAACCAAATGATGTAAAAAATAAATTACAACACATAGAAAATCCTTAGATAATCAGTCACTCAAAATACATATCATGGTCATCCTTAAAATTGTCTATATTATATGCGTCCCTACTTTTCTTTTTCTTTCAGGTACAGGGAAACTTTCAACATTTCCAAGAATAACCCAAGCAGTGGAAAAACCTTATAAGTGTGACTCTGCCTGTGTGTATTTTAAAATGGTTTAAACAAAGGAGAGAATGACATTCAGGTTTTCTGAAATTAGATAATTGTAAAACTCTACTATAGAAAATTTTATGATGACGGCAATATTGTTTGAATAGAAAATTAAAATTTCATTGAGTATGAAGCTGTTGTAATACTATTACAAACTTCCTTTTACCCATTAAGTTTTACTGTAACCAATTTAAAATGTAATTTTTCTTTTTGGAGTTAAAACTATTCTTATCTTATTTCAAATAAATTGTTTGTCACACTTATAAGATAGTTTCACAGGGAAAAATGTTCCTTGTGCCTTCCCTATTCTTTTTTTTTTTTTTTTTGTCTTTTATTTTATTTTATTTATTTATTTATTTATTATTTATGGCTGTGTTGGGTCTTCATTTCTGTGCGAGGGCTTCCTCCAGCTGCGGCAAGCGGGGGCCACTCTTCATCGTGGTGCGCGGGCCTCTCACTATCGCGGCCTCTCTCGTTGCGGAGCACAGGCTCCAGACGCGCAGGCTCAGCAATCGTGGCTCACGGGCCCAGTCGCTCCGCGGCATATGGGATCCTCCCAGACCAGGGCTCGAACCCGTGACCCTGCATTGGCAGGCAGATTCTCAACCACTGCGCCACCAGGGAAGCCCCCCTATTCTTTTTAACTGAAGGAAATAATGTATTTTATAAAAGTTCTGGTAAGAACTCTTCAATGATAACTAATATTTGATGCTATAAGACAGAAATTAAATGTTTAATTTTTTAATATGTAAAACACTGTGTCATGCCTTTTGAGAGAGGGTGAGAAACAATTGGTGGAAATATATTTCTTCTTGCATATATTTCACCTCTTCAGTAATAAGGTTAATTTCAACTTTGTAAAGCATTTCTTTATTTTTATCATATTAAATTTACCTCATATTAAATATTTTACCTCATACTGGATAATTGTTGCTACAAAAAGGTAAATAGATAACTATTAAAATTTAAATAAAAATTAAATAAACAAAAATATTTAAGTATAAAACTTTTAGTGAAGGCACTTGCCAAAAGATAAAAAAAAAAGTAGAATGATTGAGATCTAAGCATGTGCAACAATACCTTGTACTCTTCTGGCTATTTAAAAACCAGATGTAAAAATGTTGAATAATAGTGGAGAGTAGGTAGACAGCATACATTCAGCATTCGAACTTTTTAAGTCGTGGAGGCAGCAAATCATCATATATAGAGTATAAAATATATTCAGCCATTATCAGTAAGTTTAAGTTAAAAATAGTTCCCCCCTCCATCCTCTTAAGTCAGTGGGAATGTACTGAACATCATATTGCTGTGACATCTAAATCATATTTGCCAGGTGGCCTCCTGAATTCAAAATGAGGCAAAATCTTTGTATTCTATTTCTCTTTTTTGTAGGGGGAGAGGGAGAAATATAGTTGCTAGAGCTAAGAAATACTTATGATATAAAAAATATGATTGGCAAGGTAAGAAATCAACAGCATCAACTGGCTCTTGTACTGACTATATGTTCAGTCACCTGTATCATTAGTTTTTAAATCACTTTATGATCTTCACTAAATATAAAGAAAAGAATCCTAACAAAATGTAAGAATATTATAAATGATCAATTATATTTGGCATACTAAATTTAGTATGGCAGAAAATGTTCATTTAAAAAGTTAAGGAAAGAACACTTCTTTAACATATAAATACTTTATAAAAAATTTATGGATATTTAATATGTGCCAACTTTCTAGTAATGCTCTAAATGCATTGACTCAACTTACTCCATATAAAGTAGGTAGCATATACTTTTCATTTTTATATAAATTAATAACAACAACAAATGAACCATGACACTTTTCCTGATTTTCTGGTTATTAGACTTATTGGTAGTAAGACTCAAAGACGTTTTGGCAGGGCATCAATGTCAGACCCAATGCAAATTCTACAATAGAAGTTCTTTGTGCTATTTTATAATATCATCAGTGTTTTTAAGGGTTAGTAACCCAGCATGGAAAACCCTAAATATGCATCAGAGTAAAGTGACTTCCAGTGAATCATTGAACTCTCTTATTCATATTTGTTTCGGTAGCTCTTTCATTTAGGACTTTATACACACACACACACACACACACACACACACACACACACACGCACACACAATTTTAGGAGAATCAGAAATAAACCTCAGTTATTTATTTATTTTTTTTGCTAAATATTTAACATTAGTAACATATAAATACTATATGATATTCTATCTCTGTCTCTATCTCTCTATCTCTGTCTGTATCCATACAACATCTTTTTATCTATTTACCCATAGATGTTCACTTAGGTTGTTTCCATATCTAGACTATTGTGTTTAATATTGTAACGAACATGGGAGTGCAGATATCTCTTTGAGATCCTGATTTCATTTTCTTTGCATATATACCAGCAGTGGGCTAACTGGATCATATGGTAGCTCTATTTTTAATTTTTTGAAGAACTTGCATACTGTTTTCCATGATGGTTTTATCAATTACATTCCCACCAACAGTGCACAGGGGTTCACTTTTCTCCACATCCTTGCCAACTCTTGTTATCTCTTGTCTTTTGATAGTAGGTATTCTAACAGGTGTGAGATGACATCTCATTGTTGTTTTGATGTGCATGTCCCTGATGATTACTGATGTTGAGCATCTTTTGATTTACCCGTTGGCCATTTGTAATGTCTTTTCTGGAAAAAATCTTTATTTAGATCATCTGACCATTTTTTAATCAGATTGTTTTCTGCTCCTGAGTTGTATGAGTTCTTAACATATTTTGAATATTAAATCCTTATCAGATATATGGTTTACAAATATTTTCTCCATCTGTAGGTTGCCTTTTTTGTTGATAGTTCCTTTTGCTGTGCAGTAGCTTTTTAGTTTGATGTAGTCCCAATGATTTTTTTATTTATTTGTTGTTTGGGCTTTCAGTGTCATATTCAAATAATTGCTGCCAAGACCAATGTCAAGGAGCTTTATATTTGTGTTTTCTTCTAGCAGTTGTATGGTTTCAGGTCTTATGTTTGTCCTTTATCCAGTTCAAGTTTTTTTTTTTTTTTTGAGTGATGTAAGATTGGGGTCCAATTTCATTCTTTGGCATGTGAACATCTAATTTTCCTAGAACCATTTATTGAAGAGACTATCCTTTCCCCATTGTATATTCTTGGTTCCCTTGACAAATATCAGTTGATCACGTACGTGAGGCTTTATTTCTGGGTTCTTGAGTCGTTACATTGTCTATGTGTCTATTTTTGTCAGCACCATACTGTTTTGATTATTATAGCTTTGTAATATCATTTGAAATTAGAAAAGTGATGCCTCCAGCTTTGTTTTTTGCTCAGGATTGCTTTGGCTATTCAGGGTCTTTTGTGGGTCTATATGAATTTTAGGGCTTTTTCTATCTTCACAGAGATAGAAAATGCCCTTGGAATTTTGATAGGGATTCCAGTGAATCTACAGATGGCTTTGGGTAGTGTGGACATTTTAACAATTTTAATTCTTCTGATCTACGAATACGGAATGTCTTTTTTGTGGTATCTTCTTTAATTTCTTTCATCAAAATCTTGTACTTTTTAGTATACAAATCTTCATCTCTGATTAATTTTATGTTTAAGTATTATATTGTTTTTGATGCTATTATGAGTGGGATTGTCTTCTTTCTTTTTCAGTTATTTCATTGTTAGAGTATACAGATGCAACTGATTTCTTTTTTTTTTTTAATAGATCTTTATTGGAGTATAATTGCTTCACAATACTGTGTTAGAGATTTTGTATATGGCAACTTTTCTGAATTGTAGGTTAGTTTTTTTGTTTTTGCTGGAGTCTTTAGGATATTTTTTTTTTATTGTATAACATCATATTATCTGTAAAGACAAACAGTTTTACTTCTTCCTTTCCAATCTGGATGCCTTTTATTTCTTTTTTTTCCTCCTGATTGCTCTGGTTAGGTCTTTCACTACTATGTTGAATAAGAATGGTGTAAGTGAGCATCCTTATCTGGTTCCTGATCTTAGAAGAAAGTATCTCAACTTTTCACTGTTGAGTATCATGTCACTGTGGGTTTGTCATTATGGCCTTTATTATCCTGAGATACATTCCTTCTATACCAAATTTGTTGAGAGTTTTTAATCATAAAAGGATATGTTATTTTGTCAAATGCTTTTCCTGCATCTATTGAGAAGATCATATGATTTTTCTTTCATTCTATGAATATGGTATGTCACATTTATTGATTTGCATATGTTGAACCATCCTTGCATCCCTTGATTATGGTGTATTACCCTTCTAATGTGCTGCTGAATTCAGTTTAATAATATTTTGTTGACAATTTTTGCATCTATATTCATCAGGATTATTGGTCCATCTTTTTCTTTTCTTGTAATGTCCTTAACTGGCTTGGGTCAGAGATTAATGCTGGACTCATAAATCAGTTTGGGAGTGTCCCTTTCTCTTCAATTTTTGGAAACAGTTTGAGAAGGATTGGTACTAATTTAGACGTTTGGTAGAATTCACTGGGAAAACCATCTTGTCCTTGGCTTTTCTTTGTTGGGAGATTTTGATTATTGATTTGACTTCCTTACTTGTTATTGGTCTGTGCAGAATTTCTATTTCTTCATGGTTCAGTCTTGGTAGATTTTATGTTTCTAGGAATTTATCCATTTCTTCTAGATTATCCAATTTGTTGGCATATAGTTGTTCCCAGTAATCTCTTATGATCTTTTGTATTTCTGTGGTATCATTTGTAATGTTTCCTCTTTCATTTCTGATTTTATTTATTTGAATGTTTTCTCTTTTTTCCTTAGTCTAGCTGAAGTTTTGTCAATTTTGTTTATCTTTTTTCAAAAACTTAGTTTTATTGTTCTTTTCTATTTTCTGATCTCTATATGCTTATTTTCATTCTGATCTCTGTTATTTCCTTTTTTTCTGCTAGCTTTGGGCTTAGTTATTTTTCTAATTCCTTGAGGTGTAAGGGTAGATTGTTAATTTGAAATCTTTCTTTTTTCTTAACGTAGGTGTTTGTCATTATAAACTTCTCTCTTAGAACTATGCTTGCTGCATCCCATAAGTCTTGGTATGTTGTATTTCCATTTTTATTTGTCCCATCATATTTTTGGCTTCTCTTTTGATATCTTGTTTGACCCACTGATTGTTCAGGAATGTGTTGTTTAATTTCTACATATTTGTGAATTTCCCAGTTTTCCTCCTGTTACTTATTTCTAGTTTCCTAATATTGTGTATGATTTCAATCTTCTTAAATTTGTTAAAACTTGTTTTGTGACCTATCATATGATCTATCCTGGAGAATGTTCCATGTGTGCTTGAGAAGAATATGTCCTCTGCTGCTGTTGGATGGAATATTCTGTATATATTTGTTAAATCTGTTTGTTTTAAAGTATAGTTCAAGTCCAAAATTTCCTTACTGATTTTCTGCCTGGATAATTTATCCCTACTATTAATGTCTGTTGTCTATTTCTGACTTCAGATCTGTTAGTATTTGCTTAATATGTTTAGGTGCTTTGAAGTTGGTTGCATATGTATTTAGAATTATTATAACCTCTTGATGAATTGATACGTTTATCATTATGTAATGACCTTCTTTGTCTCTTGTTACAGTTTTTTGGGTTAAAATTCTATTTTGTCTGATATAAATATAGCTACCAAAGCTTTCTTTTGTTTTCCAGTTATGTGGAATACCTTTCTCCATACTTTCACTTTGAGCCTATATATATTCTTAAAATTGAAGTGAGTCTCTTGTTGGCAGCATGTAGTTGGACTGGGCTTTCTTATCCATACATCACTCTGCATTCTGATTGGAGAATTTAAGCCATTTACTTATTATTAATGGATAAGGACTTACTGATGCCATCTTATTAATAGTTTTCTGGCTTTTTTTTTATTGTTCCTTTGTTCCTTTCTCCCTGTCTTGCTGCCTTCATTTTTGAATTGATGATTTTTTTGTGTGGTAGTATGCTTTGATTCCATTCTATTTTTCTTTTGTGTATGTAATGTTGGTCTTTGCCTTGCTATTATTATGAGGGTTACCTAAGATATCTCATATATATAACAGTCTATTTTACTCTAACATCTTTTCCTTCAATTGCATACAAAAATTCTACCCTTTTACACCCCCTCCCCCCTCCTGCATTCTCTAGGCTGATTACCCAACACATGAGTGGATGAGAATACTACTGAGTCCTTTAACATATGGTGCTGGATCCCACAGCTCGTACAAAGGTACTTTTGTTTATAGATTGATGCCAAATTATTGTTGTTGAGAGTGCGCTAGTACAAGCGACATCTTATTCAACCATGTTTCTCCAAACTCCACTTCTTTCCAGAGTTACATATGTAAATATCTTTTGGATATCCTATGAATATTCCACAAGCATCTTGAATTAAGTGTTCCAGCCAAACTTATTTTCTTAAGCATATTATCTCTCCATATTTCTGCTCCTAGTTAATGGCATTGATACCACAAGTCATTGAGTTGATTAGTGACTTTTGGAGTTATTCTTTGCAAATCCTCAGTCACTAAACTCTATTGATCTTGCTTTTAAAATCTATTTTAAAATCTTCATCCTAAAAGATATATTTTTTACCTAAATATTGCAAGACCCTCCTACTAAACCAACCCTCTACCCAATTAATCCTCTCTGTTGCCATTAAAATTATTTTCTGAAAACTAAAACAATAAAAAAATATTTTTCCTACTTAAAACATTTTGATAGCTGTATATTTATGGAAGTAATTGTCACTCTAGGTGAGTAAATTTCCAAAAGGTGTGGAGAATAAGGAAATAGAATAGATCCAGATCAAATACCATATATACTCTTTTCTAAACTAATCTAGATATCTATGGCTTAGGCATCATGGCTTGTTGACCTTTTTCCACTTTAAAAAGAAAGCATACCTTTGACCTCTTATGGCACATTGCATGAGTAAGTAGAAACCTGCTGTAGAACAAAAGCACTACTCAAGATGTCAGTGTTAGTTTGTGAATGAAAGTGAATGAAGCTAAAGACTAGATAACAAATACCTTTGTGAGTCAGACAGTTTACTAGTTTTTGTTTCCAGTAAAATTCAGCTGGTAGACAATTACAAGTATTTTTTGATTTTGACATAAAACTCAGAAGGATTTATAAGAACTGAATGCTAGGGTAGAATGTAATTCTTCCTATACCCATCTACATATTAATGACAAATTCTCAAGACACATCTATAAAATAAAAAGAAGCAAAGGTTTGATGCTTAGTTTAGCAGCAGAACATTTTTATTCGTGGATATATGAACTAATTATAAAAATGTCTTAACACAGTTATTAAAGAATACATCTCAAATAAAATTGTGTTATTTTGAATAATTCTTGGTTGAAATCTACAATATTTTATGTTGTATAGTAGTAATAATCATTCTAAAATTCAGTCTACAGGAAAACAATATCTAGAGTCCTATGGATAGAGAAATTTTTTAAATCAATTTTTATCATTTTTAATAGAGCACTATGATAGAATAGACTATAAAATATTCCAGGATATGAATATAATATTGGAAAAATAACTCCGTAGGAAAAATGGAGTAGAATTCAAGAGGAAAGATGAATGATATTAAGTTGTAAACTATTAAAGGAGAATTTGTTTATATATTTTCAAAATAGATGATGATTTTCATATTAACTGTAGAAAGCAGATTTTATTCAATGTATTTAAGATTTGTTTTAAATGCAGTGTTATTTATAAATCCCTAGAAATTACATTCTTTGCTACTGAACTTACAATGAAAAATTTATATCAACCTAATTTTAAGGAGTTTGTTAGGCAAAAAAACATAAAGACACTGAAACTTAGAATCAAGTCAAAATTACTTATTTAGCTACACACATTTTATCATTTTACCATTCTAAGCTCATGTCCCACCATTTACCTTTCGTGTTCTAGTTGTGCCAGATAAGTTACTGTGGCTTTACTAGTCTCATGGATTCTGTGTCTTCTGCTTGGAATTGTCTTCCGTCTCCTTTTTACTAGACAGAAACTGTATGTAACTTTGATGCTAATCACCTGACAGGCACTGTCACCTTGTAGATTCAGATAATAAAATTAATTATCATTTATTGAATTTATGAGGTGTGCCAGGCAGTGAGCTAAGCATTTTACAATATCCACTTTCTTTAATCCTCACAACAACCCTTATGATTATGGAGCTAAGATTCAGGGAGGCCTGAAATGTTATCTACAGTTAAGTAAGAAGTGAGCCTTGTTGATTAAATGAATGACCAAATAAAAGCTTGGCTACTGTTGATTTTGTCTGCTTTTATGACAATATAATTCTTTGGATGTATAATTTCTAAGAAGCAGTTCAGGCCCTGTAAACTATGTTTGTTTGTTTGTTTTTTCGGGGTTTTTTTTTTGATATGAAAAGTCATTACACTTATTGTTATAACCATTTACTGTCTTTCTCCCCTGACGAATTATAAGCTTCCAGTCAGGGATTATGAATATCATATTCATCATGCCCAACTTTGAACAAAGTGCCAAGCATATTCTGTGTTCTCAGTAATACATGTTAAATCCACAAATAGCCCACCCCATTTTAGTTTTTAGTCAATCCTGATGATCTAAGATCTGTAGTCACCCTATTTTCTGATACAGTTCATCCTTGAATAGCACAGGGGTTAATCTGTCTATAATTTATAGTCAACCTTCCATATCCTCAGGTCCTCTGTATCTGAGGATTCAACCACCCACTGACCATGGAGTACTTAATATAGAAAAATATCTGTATCCATGCTGTTCAAACCCATGTTGTTCAAAGGTCAACTGTACAATGTTTCACTTACTCTAGTCATCCTTTTATCACTTTCTTGATTTTGTCATATCTGAATGCTCCTATATTATTCTTTAATATATCTCCTTACATTGACTATCTTTACCTCCACCTATTTATTCACAAAGGAGACATTTTGTCACCAATACTAATTGAATATCTGTGTTGCTGATCATAAATACAGTAAATACAAATACAAAACAGTATTATTAAAATCCAGGTAAACATTGTCATCAAGTATGCCTATGGTTCCTTCTTTCTCTGTTAAAGAGGAAGATTACCAGCAACTAGATAGGTGATGAAGACCAGACTAGCACAAAATTAGTATTTTCACCTTGATTTAATTAGGACTGAAAGAGCATTGTGGTAATCATCCCAAAATTGAGGCAGTGAACTTTGGGGGCAACTGTAGACTTGGGGTTTGCTTTCTGCATCTAATTTGTTTCTGGTTTTATGTTTATCTTAGTTTAGTATTTAGAGTTTGTTATCATTGGTAGATTTGTTTATTGATTTGTTTGCTCTCTTCCTTTTTTTTATATATGTAGATATATATTTTGTTCCCTTTTTCTCTTTTTGTGAGTGTGTATGTGTATGCTTCTTTGTGTGATATTGTCTGTATAGCTTTACTTTTACCATTTGCCCTAGGGTTCTGTCTGTCCATTTGTTTGTTTGTTTGTTTGTTTTTGTATAGATTTTAGTGCTTGTTATCATTGGTGGGTTTGTTTTTTGGTTTGGTTGCTCTCTTCTTTCTTTCTTTCTCTTTTTTCTTTTTTTACTACTTTTTAATTTTTTTATTTTTAATAATTAAATTTTTTTAAATTTTAATAACTTTTTAATTGAATTGAATTTTATTTTATTTTATTTTATTCTTTCTTTCTTTCTTTTTTCTCCCTTTTATTCTGAGCCGTGTGGCTGACAGGGTCTTGGTGCTCTGGCCGGGTGTAGGTCTGTGCCTCTGAGGTGGGAGAGCCGAGTTCAGGACATTGGGCCACCAGAGACCTCCGAGCTCCACGTAATATCAACTGGAGAAAGCTCCCCCAGAGATCTCCATCTCAACGCTAAGACCCAGCTCCACTCAATGACCAGCAAGCTACAGTGCTGGACACCCTATGCCAAACAACTAGCAAGACAGGAACACAACCCCACCCATTAGCAGAGAGGCTGCCTAAAATCATAATAAGGTCAAAGGCACCCCAAAACACACTACCAGACGCAGTCCTGCCCACCAGAAAGACAACATCCAGCCTCATCCACCAGAACACAGGCACCAGTCCCCTCCACCAGGAAGCATGCACAACCCACTGAACCAACCTTAGCCACCGGGGGTAGACACCAAAAACAACGGGAACTACTAAAGGGAGCCTGCAAAAAGGAGACCCCAAACACAGTAAGTTAAGCAAAATGAGAAGCAGAGAAATATGCAGGAGATGAAGGAGCAAGGTAAAAACCCACCGGAACAAACAAATGAAGAGGAAATAGGCAGTCTACCTGAAAAAGAATTCAGAGTAATGATAGTTAAGATGATGCAAAATCTTGGAAATAGAATACAAGAAACGTTTAACAAGGACCTAGAAGAACTAAAGAGCAAACAAACAATGATGAACAACACAATAAATGAAATAAAACATTCTCTAGAAGGAATCAATAGCAGAATAACTGCAGCAGAAGAACGTATAAGTGACTGGAAGGTAAAATAGTGTGAATAACTACCACAGAGCAGAATAAAGAAAAAAGAATGAAAAGCATTGAGGACAGTCTCAGAGACCTCTGGAACAATATTAAAGGAACAAACATTCGAATGATAGGGGTCCCAAAAGAATGAAAAAAATTGAGGACAGTCTCAGAGACCTCTGGGACTACATTAAATGCACCAACATTTGAACTATAGGGGTCCCAGAAGAAGAAGAGAAAAAGAAAAGAACTGAGAAAATATTTGAAGAGATTATAGTTGAAAACTTCCCTAATATGGGAAAGGAAATAGTCAATCAAGTCCAGGAAGCACAGAAAGTCCCATGCAGGATAAATTGAAGGAGAAACACAGCAAGACACATATTAATCAAACTTTCAAAAATTAAATACAAAGAAAAAATATTAAAAGCAGCAAGGGGAAAACAACAAATAACATACAAGGGAATTCCCATAAGGTTAACAGCTGATCTTTCAGCGGAAACTCTGCAAGCCAGAAGGGAGTGGCAGGACATATTTAAAGTGATGAAAGGGAAAAACCTACAACCAAGATTGCTCTACCCAGCAAGGATCTCATTCAGATTCGACGGGGAAAATAAAAGCTTTACAGACAAGAAAAAGCTAAGAGAATTCAGCACAACAAAACCAGCTTTACAGCAAATGCTAAAGGAACTTCTCTAGGCAGGAAACACAAGAGAAGGAAAAGACCTACAATAACAAACCCAAAATAACTAAGAAAATGGTAATAGAAACATACATATTGATAACTACCTTAAATGTAAATAGATTAAATGCTCCAAACAAAAGACATAGACTGGCTGAATGGATACAAAAACAAGACCCGTATATATGCTGTCTAAAAGAGGCCCACTTCAGACCTAGGGACACATACAGACTGAAAGTGAGGGGATGGAAAAAGATATTCCATGCAAATGGAAATCAGAAGAAAGCTGGAGTAGGAGTTCTCATATCAGACAAAATAGACTTTAAAATAAAGACTATTACAAGAGACAAAGAAGGACACTACATAATGATCAAGAGGTCAATCCAAGCAAAAGATATAAAACTTGTAAATATTTATGCACCCAACATAGGAGCACCTCAATACATAAGGCAAATGCTAACAGCCATAAAAGGGGAAATTGACAATTACACAATCATAGAAGGGGACTTTAACACGCCACTTTCAGCAATGGACAGATCATCCAAAATGAAAATAAATAAGGAAACACAAGCTTTAAATGATACATTAAACAAGATGGACTTAATTGATATTTATAGGACATTCCATCCAAAAACAACAGAATACACTTTCTTCTCAAGTGCTCATGGAATATTCTCCAGGATAGATCATATCTTGGGTCACAAATCAAGCTGTGGTAAATTTAAGAAAATTGAAGTCATATCAAGTATATTTTCTGACCACAATGCTATGAGACTACTAGATATCAATTACAGGAAAAAATCTGTAAAAAATACAAACACATGGAGGCTGAACACTACACTACTAAATAACCAAGAGATCACTGAAGAAATCAAGGAGGAAATCAAAAAATACCTAGAAACAAATGACAATGAAAACATGATGACCCAAAACCTATGGGATGCAGTAAAAGCAGTTCTAAGAGGGAACTTTATAGCAATACAATCCTACCTCAAGAAACAAGAAACATCTCAAATAAACAACGTAACATTGCACCTAAAGCAATTAGAGAAAGAAGAACAAAAACCCCAAAGTTAGCAGAAGGAAAGAAATCGTAAAGATCAGATCAGAAATAAATGAAAGAGAAATGAAAGAAACGATAGCAAAAATCAATAAAACTAAAAGCTGGTTCTTTGAGAAGATAAACAAAATTGATAAACTATTAGCCAGACTCTTCAAGAAAAAAAGGGAGAAGACTCAAATCAATAGAATTAAAAATGAAAAAGGAGAAGTAACAACTGACACTGCAGAAGTACAAAGGATCATGAGAGATTACTACAAGCAACTTATATGCCAAAAATATGGACAACCTGGAAGAAATGGACAAATTCTTAGAAAAGCACAACCTTCCGAGACTGAAACAAGAAGAAATAGAAAATATAATCAGACCAATCACAAGCACTGAATTTGATACTGTGATTAAAAATCTTCCAACAAACAAAAGCCCAGGACCAGATGGCTTCACAGATGAATTCTATCAAATATTTAGAGAAGAGCTAACACCTATCTTTCTCAAACTCTTCCAAAATACAGCAGAGGGAGGAACACTCCCAAACTCATTCTACGAGGCCACCGTCACCCTGATAGCAAAACCAGACCAAGGTGTCACAAACAAAGAAAACTACAGGCCCATATCACTGATGAACATAGATGCAAAAATCCTCAACAAAATACTAGCAAACAGAATCCAACAGCACATTAAAAGGATCATACACCATGATCAAGTGGGGTTTATCCAGGAATGCAAGCAGTCTTCAGTATATGCAAATCAATCAATGTGATAAACCATATTAACAAACTGAAGGGAAAAAACCATATGATCATCTCAATACATGCAGAAAAAGCTTTCGACAAAATTCAACACCCATTTATGATAAAAGCCCTGCAGAAAGTAGGCATAGAGGGAACTTTCCTCAACATAATAAAGGCCATATATGACAAACCCACAGCCAACATTGTCCTCAATGGTGAAAAACTGAAACCATTTCCACTAAGATCAGGAACAAGACAAGGTTGCCCACTCTCACCACTATTATTCAACATAGTTCTGGAAGTCCTAGCCACAGCAATCAGAGAAGACAAAGAAATAAAAGGAATCCAAATCGGAAAAGAAGAAGTAAAGCTGTCACTATTTGCAGATGACATGATACTATACATAGAGAATCCTAAAGATGCTACCAGAAAACTCCTAGAGCTAATCAATGAATTTGGTAAAGTAGCAGGATACAAAGTTAATGCACAGAAATCTCTTGCATTTCTATACACTAATGACGAAAAATCTGAAAGTGAAATTAAGAAAACACTCCCATTTACCATTGCAACAAAAAGAATAAAATATCTAGGAATAAACCTACCTAAGGAGACAAAAGACCTGTATGCAGAAAATTATAAGACACTGATGAAAGAAATTAAAGATGATACAAATAGATGGAGAGATATACCATGTTCCTGGATTGGAAGAATCAACATTGTGAAAATGTCTCTACTACCCAAAGCAATCTACAGATTCAATGCAATCCCTATCAAACTACCACTGGCATTTTTCACAGAACTAGAACAAAAAATTTCACAATTTGTATAGAAACACAAAAGACCCCGAATAGCCAAAGCAATCTTGAGAATGAAAAATGGAGCTGGGGGAATCAGGCTCCCTGACTTCAGACTATATTACAAAGCTTCAGTAATCAAGACAGTTTGGTATTGGCACAAAAACAGAAATATAGATCAATGGAACAGGATAGAAAGCCCAGAGATAAACCCACACACATATGGTCAACTTATCTTTGATAAAGGAGGCAAGCATATACAGTGGAGAAAAGACAGCCTCTTCAATAAGTGGTGCTGGGAAAATTGGACAGGAACATGTAAAAGTATGAAATTAGAACACTCCCTGACACCATGCACAAAAATAAACTCAAAATGGATTAAAGACCTAAGTGTAAGGGCAGACACTATCAAACTCTTAGAGGAAAACATAGGCAGAACACTCTATGACATACATCACAGCAAGATTCTTTTTGACCCAGCTCCCAGAGAAATGGAAATAAGTACACAAATAAACAAATGGGACCTAATGAAACTGAAAAGCTTTTGCACAGCAAAGGAAACCATAAACAAGACCAAAAGACAACCCTCAGAATGGGAGAAAATATTTGCAAATGAAGCAACTGACAAAGGATTAATCTCCAAGATTTACAAGCAGCTCATGCAGCTCAATAACAAAAAAACGAACAACCCAATCCAAAAATGGGCAGAAGATCTAAATAGACATTTCTCCAAAGAAGATATACAGATGGCCTACAGACACATGAAAGAATGCTCAACATCATTAATCATTAGAGAAATGCAAATCAAAACTACAATGAGATATCATCTCCCACCGGTCAGAATGGCCATCATCAAAAAATCTAGAAACAATAAATGCTGGAGAGGGTGTGGAGGAAAGGGAACACTCTTGCACTGTTGGTGGGAATGTAAATTGATACAGCCACTATGGAGAACAGTATGGAGGTTCCTTAAAAAACTACAAATAGAACTACCATACGACCCAGCAATCCCACTACTGGGCATATACCCTGAGAAAACCATAGGTCAAAAAGAGTCATGTACCAAAATGTTCATTGCAGCTCTATTTACAATAGCCAGGACATGGAAGCAACCTAAATGTCCATCGACAGATGAATGGATAAAGAAGATGTGGCACATATATACAATGGAATATTACTCAGCCATAAAAAGAAATGAAATGGAGGTATTTGTAATGAGGTGGATGGAGTTAGAGTCTGTCATACAGAGTGAAGTAAGTCAGAAAGAGAAAAACAAATACAGTATGCTAACACATATATATGGAATCTAAGGGAAAAAAAAAAAAAAAAGGCCATGAAGAACCTAGTGGCAAGACGGGAATAAAGACACAGACCTACTAGAGAATGGACTTGAGGATATGGGGAGGGGGTGGGGTGAGATGTGACAGGGTAAGAGAGTGTCATGGACATATATACACTACCAAATGTAAAATAGATAGCTAGTGGGAAGCAGCCGCATAGCACAGGGAGATCAGCTCGGTGCTTTGTGACCACCTAGAGGGGTGGGATGGGGAGGGTGGGAGGGAGGGAGATGCAAGAGGGAAGAGAAATGGGAACATATTGTATATGTATAACAGATTCACTTTGTTATAAAGCAGATGCTAACACACTATTGTAAGGCAATTATACTTCAATAAAGATGTTTGAAAAAAAAAAAAAACAAAGAGAAAAGAAAAGATTGTAAAAAAAAAAAAAAAAAAAAAAAATCTTCCAACAAACAAAAGCCCAGGACCAGATGGCTTCACAGATGAATTCTATCAAATATTTAGAGAATAGCTAACACCTATCTTTCTCAAACTCTTCCAAAATACAGCAGAGGGAGGAACACTCCCAAACTCATTCTACGAGGCCACCGTCACCCTGATAGCAAAACCAGACCAAGGTGTCACAAACAAAGAAAACTACAGGCCCATATCACTGATGAACATAGATGCAAAAATCCTCAACAAAATACTAGCAAACAGAATCCAACAGCACATTAAAAGGATCATACACCATGATCAAGTGGGGTTTATCCAGGAATGCAAGCAGTCTTCAGTATATGCAAATCAATCAATGTGATAAACCATATTAACAAACTGAAGGGAAAAAACCATATGATCATCTCAATACATGCAGAAAAAGCTTTCGACAAAATTCAATACCCATTTATGATAAAACCCTCCAGAAAGTAGGCATAGAGGGAACTTACCTCAACATAATAAAGGCCATATATGACAAACCCACAGCCAACATCGTCCTCAATGGTGAAAAACTGAAACCATTTCCACTAAGATCAGGAACAAGACAAGGTTGCCCACTTTCACCACTATTATTCAACATAGTTTTGGAAGTTTTAGCCACAGCAATCAGAGAAGAGAAAGAAAAAAAGGAATCCAAATTGGAAAAGAAGAAGTAAAGCTGTCACTGTTTGCAGATGACATGACACTATACATAGAAAGATGCTTCCAGACAACTACTAGAGCTAATCAATGAATTTGGTAAAGTGGCAGGATACAAAATTAATGCACAGAAATCTCTTGCATTCCTATACACTAAGGATGAAAAATCTGAAAGAGAAATTAAGGAAACACTCCCATTTACCATTGCAACAACAAGAATAAAATACCTAGGAATAAACCTACCCAAGGAGACAAAAGACCTGTATGCAGAAAACTGTAAGACACTGATGAAAGAAATAAAAGATGATACAAACAGATAGAGAGATGTACCATGTTCTTGGATTGGAAGAATCAACATTGTGAAAATGACTCTACTACCCAAAGTGATCTACAGATTCAATGCAATCCCTATCAAACTACCAATGGCATTTTTCACAGAACTAGAACAAGAATTTCACAATTTGTATGGATACACAAAAGACCCCAAATAGCCAAATCAAACTTGAGAAAGAGAAACAGAGCTGGAGGAATCAGGCTCCCAGACTTCAGACTATTCTACAAAGCTACAGTAATCAAAATAGTATGGTACTGGCACAAAAGCAGAAATATAGATCAATGGAACAGGATAGAAAGCCCAGAGATAAACCCACACACTTATGGTCACCTTATTTTTGATAAAGGAGGCAAGAACATACAATGGAGGAAAGACAGCCTCTTCAGTAAGTGGTGCTGGGAAAACTGGACAGCTACATGTAAAAGAATGAAATTAGAATACTCCCTAACACCATACACAAAAATAAACTCAAAATGGATTAAAGACCTAAATGTAAGACCAGACACTGTAAAACTCTTAGAGGAAAACATAGGCAGAACAGTCCATGACATAAATCACAGCAAGATCCTTTTTGACCCACCTCCTAGAGAAATGGAAATAAAAACAAAAATAAGCAAATGAGACCTAATGAAATTTAAAATCTTTTGCATAACAAAGGAAACCATAAACAAGATGAAAAGACAACCCTCAGAATGGGAGAAAATATTTGCAAACGAAGCAACTGACAAAGGATTAATCTCCAAAATTTACAAGCAGCTCATGCAGCTCAATATGAAAAAAACAAACAAACAAAAAATCCAAAAATGGGCGGAAGACCTAAATAGACATTTCTCTAAAGAAGATATACAGATTGTCAACAAACACGTGAAAGGATGCTCAACATCACTAGGCATTATAGAAATGCAAATCAAAACTACAATGAGGTATCACCTCACACCAGTCAGAATGGTTATCATCAAAAAATCCGCAGACAATAAATGCTGGAGAGGGTGTGGAGAAGAGGGAACCCTCTTGCACTGTTGGTGGGAATGTAAATTGATACAGTCACTGTGGAGAACAGTATGGAGGTTCCTTAAAAAACTAAAAATAGAACTACCATACGACCCAGCAATCCCACTACTGGGCATATACCCTGAGAAAACCATAATTCAAAAAGAGTCATGTACCACAATGTTCATTGAAGCTCTATTTACAATAAACAGGACATGGAAGCAACCTAAGTGTCCATCGACAGATGAATGGATAAAGAAGAAGTGGCACATATATACAATGGAATATTAGTCAGCCATAAAAAGAAACGAACTTGAGTTATTTGTAGTGAGGTGGATAGACCTAGAATCTGTCATACAGAGTGAAGTAAGTCAGAAAGAGAAAAAGAAATACCATATGCTAACACATATGTATGGAATCTAAAGAAAAAAAAATGGTTCTGAAGAACCTAAGGGCAGGACAGGAATAAAGACAAAGGCATAGAGAATGGACTTTAGGACAGGGGGAGGGGGAAGGGTAAGCTGGGACGAAGTGAGAGAGTAGCATGGACATATATACACTACCAAATGTAAAATAGATAGCTAGTGGGAAGCAGCCGCATAGCACAGGGAGATCAGCTCAGTGCTTTGTGACCACCTAGAGGGGTGGGATAGGGAGAGTGGGATGGAGACCCAAGAAGGAGGAGATATGGGGATATATGTGTATGCATAGCTGATTCATTTTGTTATGAAGCAGAAACTAACACAACATTGTCAAGCAATTATACTCCAATAAAGATGTTAAAAAAAAAAAGAAAGAGCATTGTAAAGAGAGTCACGTTTTCTTTATTATTCTATTTAGCTTAATGGCTTGCCCATGTGACCCCTAAGTTATCTTGGGTACTGTACTAGATGGGGCTTATAAAATGTTTAGCCAAGTGCCTGGTACATCTCATATATTCAAATAATATCACGTATTGTTATAAATATCCCACACTTTGTAACAGTCGTAAATACGAACAAGTTCCGTTCCGAGAGTGTGTTCTTAGTCCAGTTTGTTCGTAAGTCGAACAGAGTTAGCCTAGGTACCCAACTAACACAATCGGCTATATACTACTCTGCTATAATAGGTTTATAGTACTTTTCACACAAATAATACATAAAAAAACAAACACAAAAAATAAGAAGACATTTTTAATCTTAAAGTACAGTACCTTGAAAAGTACAGTATTTCAGTACAACAGCTGGCATACAGGGGCTGGTATGGAGTAAACAGGTAAGAAGAGTTACTGACTGGAGGAGGGAGAGGAGGTGGGAGATGGTAGAGCTGAAGGATTGTCAGTAATAGGAGACGGAGGGCAAGTTGCAACTTCACTAATGCCTGACCTTGATGGCACAGGTTCTGGTTCCTTGCTGGATTCAATTCTATCTGCCCTCTTGAAAAAATGATCCAGTGATGTCTGGGTAGTAGCTCTTTTTTTCTCATCATAGATGACACAGTAGCACTGGACTGCATTCTGAGTGGCTCCTGCAACCTTAGTGTATGCTTCTACATTTGGGTTCTGTGCCTCAAAAACTAACAGTGCCTCCTCTAATAAAGAAAATCCCCTTGCCGTTTCCTGCGTCGTGAATCTCTTCTGTTCTTCAGTTACTTTTTCTTTCTCTTGTCTCTTTTCATCCTTTCTCTGGGCCTCCAATTCCATCAGGTCTTCATTAGTAAGCTCCTTGTGTTGCACAGCAAAGTACTGTACAGTAAAGTACACAAAAGCACAACCACTTGTAGAGAATGCACGCACGTGACAACATATGCCAGACACGTGAGCTGACTATCATGATTGCACATGCAAACGCACGTTCGCATCTTTGAAAGTTTGCAACTTGAAGGTTCTTATGTAGGGGACTTACCGTGACACTCTCTTGATCCTACGGAGTTGAATCAAATGGGATCCCTGTCCCTAGAGTTGTATGTCATTGAGACTGTCACTCCTTTTTGAGTAGTTCCTGCCCACTACCATGAATGTTAATATTGATAAGATTTCTGGCAAAGAAAGTCACTGGAAATTTCTGGAGAGTATTAAAGTAAATTGAAAAAAAGAGTAGGAAGAGAGGGCTCTATAGAGTTTGATTCACTAAGGAGACAGAAGCTACTGGATCAATGACCACCTTCATACTGGATCAATGACCACCTTCACTAGAGTCAGAGGTAAGCCTGCCCTAAGATGTTACACTATTAAGCAAAGAGCAATGGTGTGTAACAATTTCTGGAAACTGAAAGAGGAGAAAGGATATTGGACTTCTAGCAACTAGTTCACAGTTATTAAGAAAGCAGACATGACTGACACTGAAAAGAAAATAGTGATTACAAATTTATTGTTTGATGCTTTAGATGCTGCTCAGAAATTATGTTTGATTCCAATCTAACTAATATTCATTGGGAATATGATTATTACAAATATGCAGTGACAAAAATAGACAATAATAAAACGGCACACATTTCATATTAACAAAGTTGTTATATCGTCCACATTTTATTAAATTTCCTGCTTTACACACCAAAAGACCAGAAGCGTTAGGATTCCCCCAGATACCCTAATCTGTGTGAATCCCATGCTCAGATTATTTCAAATAATTAATTAATTAGATTAATTGAGGAGAAAAATAAGCATGAGTATTTGTGAATTCATAACAAATACCCTTTTACATAGCTAAAAAGTCAAGTATGTAACCTGGGTCTGGTGAATTACTACCATCCATAGAAGAGGCACTGGCAGAGCACTCTCGAGTGTCCAGCTGACATTTGCAAAAGAAAGAGTGATGAAGCTTGCTGTAATTAACTATGAAGCCATGAAAATCCACAGGTTGACAAAACACACCCTATGTATCAACTCCCTGTTTGAATTGTGTCTTTCTTTTAACGTATAAACACCACCTGTGTCAGTGCTTTTCTCTCCAAAGCCTGAAATTGTCATAAACTTGTTTTCAGGAAAATCAGCAGTGTATGACATTGCTTTAACATAGAAGAACAAGATTGTCCAGGCTTTAGATAACTAAAGTAAATGAGGAGGAACCAGAGTCCCTATTCACTTAAAGAGTTGGTCAGATCCCTTCATGACTAATACCTGTTTTGGAAGCCTTTGAGAAACTACTGACACTTTTGAAAAGAAGGCAACACATACTTGAAATGGTTATTCCTTATATTTTGAAATGCCATACTTGTAAGAAATTGTTACTTGATTCATGAATGGGTTATTAGGTTCCTGTCATATATTTTATTGTGGTAAAATCTACATAACATAAAATTTTTATGTGTACATTTTTAAGTGTACAAGTCAGTAGCATTAGGTACATTCACATTGTTGTGCAACCACAATCACCATTCGTCTCCAGAACTCTTTCCGTCTACCAAAACTCACTCTGCTCCCATTAAACAGCTCCCTATTACCCTCAACCCCAGCCCCTGACAACCACCATTCTAACTTCTTTCTCTGTGAATTTGACTACTTTAAGTACCTCATATATGTGGATTCATATAATATTTGTCCTTTTGTGACTGGCTTATTTCACTTAGCCTATCTTCAGGGTTAATGCATGTTGTAACACGTGTGGGAATCTCAGTCCTTTGTAAGGCTCAAATGTTCCATTGTAGGTATACATCACATTTTGTTTCTCCACGTATCTGTTGATGGCTACTTGGCTGCTTCCACCTTTTGACTATTCTGAATAATGCTGCTATGAACATGCGTGTACAAATATCTGTTTGAGTCCTTGCTTTCAATTTTTTTGTGTGTATATACCCAGAAGTAGATATTGCTGGAGCATATGGTAATTCTATGTTTCATTTTTTGAGGAACTTCCATACCATCACGGCTTATTTTTATCCAAAGGAATCCATACTGTTGTTTTTTGTGTTTCTGTCTTATCTCACTCTTTCCACACCATTAGCACCACACACACACACACACACACTCTCTCTCTCTCTTCCTTTCATCTTTATTCAGATTAGTTTTAGCAGGGGAGAGTCATTATGAAGCCTATTAATCTTCATTTTTCACAGCAAGATTCATTTTATAGGGCTGGAAGATGCAGAAATGGGACCACACAGCACTTTGTCAGCAGCTAGGATTTCTACATGTGATGCCGAGTGAAAATTAAACACAAGAGACCAGACAGCAGCTCTAATAACTCAGTAATTTCTAAATAAATAGACTGAGATTGATGGAAATGAAAACAGTTTTCTCTAACAAGGGAAAGTGTGCAGGGTAGTAATATTTGCTTCAAATGCGCTTTGCATAAGGGATTAAAATTCCTGAAAGCCTCTCATTTCCCCATCAGAGAATTTGTTTCTTCTATCAGTCAAATGGTGGTTAATTATCATATTTCAAGGAGCAGCTCATTAATTCATTAACTAAAAATAACTAGATATTTATGTAGGAAGATAACACATAATAACAGATAACTTGAATAGCTCTGCCAACGTACATTTTCTTCCAATTTCATGAAAGTTTCAGGAGGTGACTGCATGCTAAAAGTTTATACCAGCTGTTAACTTCCACTTCAAGAATTTAAGAAATTTTAAATTTTGGAATGAAATAAATTTAAAACTACATCCCCAAGGAAAATCCTTCTCATTCCATTTGATCAATTTTGTTTGGCTGTTAGGTGTTGACAAAGAAAGGTACAATCAAGGGAATAAGAAACTGGAGAGGAAAGATATAAAGTATTAAAATGACAAACTAGGTCAAGGACCTTGAAAAAGGGAATAGTAGAAAAAAAAAAAGCCCCAAGAGAACTGGGGACCTTATCTTTTCTCTCCTCAATTCCAAAATATGTCCCTAATTTCAGAAAGAAAAAAAAATGTATTTAGCATACTATTTAAAAAGCTTCTGCTGCAAAGTTAACCCTTTCACACTTAAAATACCAGTGCTTGAGAAGTGTAATTTGCTTCTTTTTAATTATTTTATTGAAAAATATTTGCCAAAGAGCATGTATATGATATTTATGATGAATTAAAGACTAGTGATTAAACAAACACTTGGTCACTATGCAACCAAGGAATATATAATTTTAGAGAAAACTTGATTTACATTTAAAATTTCATGACAGATGTTGTATGTTTTTCAAGCACTGACACAATTTCAACTACTGTATTTTATTTATGTTTAAGAAACAGAGTTAAGATCATCTGGAAAGATAGATTTTAAAGGACAAAGTTAAAACTCAATTTGCATACCAATTTACATAATCCTTAAATGCTGTTTACCCCTATTAAAGAAAGAAGGATAAATCTCTCCAAAGATGTGTTACATTCCTACACAGGCAGGAAGAGCTCTGATTTTTCCCTTGTCCCTACATTTTTCTTGCTGCCTACCTCTGAAGAAAGTCTCATGCACTGCAAAGATATGTTACCAGCAGTAAATTTGTTTGGAGAATCTGATTTAAGTAGAAGTTTCCCTTTTATATCTCTGCAACTTGAACCAAGATAAATATTTGTTAATACGTAAGTATAATCATTGAGATTGGCCCTATGCCACAGAAAAACTAAATTTGACTTACAACTTTTCAGTTTTTACTACTTTACTATGATCACAAGAAGCAGCTTCCTCCAGGAAGCCTTCGCTGATCCTGTAAATGCAGAATATGTTGCTGTTCCTCTATCTTCCCATCATTCCTTGTGCTCCCCTTGACCCTGTCCCTCAGGAACTACAGTATACTATCACACTGAACTGTGTCAGTTAACCTATTGCATTCCCCCTCAAGAGACCTGCTAGTTCAGTAATGGCAGGGACTCTACTTGTTCTCAGTTGCATCCCAATAAATAAACTAACACAGTGCTTGCTCCATAGTTGACAACTATTTATTGCACAGTGCCATTAATCTTCCCTGAACAAAAACGTCCATTCTGTATCTGTGCACAGAATCACCTACCTGTGGAATTTAGAAAACTTTAACTTATGTTTGTCAACTTTTACAGCATAGCCACTGAGTCTAGAAGCACAGATAGACACATTTAAAAATAGTGTTATATTGTTTCACTATTTTATGTATAGTTCTCATGGACAAATGGATTTAGTCTACCTCAGTGCTTCTCAAGATTTAATGTACATAACAATATCATGAGGAACCTGTTAAAATTGAGATTCTGATTCTATGGGTTCTGGGCTGGGGCCTGAGATTCTATATTTCTAACAAGCTCCCAGATGTTATCGCTGCTCCTGTTCCATGGACCACAGTTTGAATAGCATCATTTTACATAAAATGTCATTTGTCATTTAATCACCTATAGTTATTTCCTCAAGATGCAAATATAAAGACATGGCCAATAAAACAGGAAGAGGAGGAGGAGGAGGAGAAGAAGAAGGGAAAGAAAAGAGGAAGACCCATCCTACTAACCAAGGATAATGGCAGCCTGTATAATTTTTCCTGTATAATATATTTATGTAGAAGCTTTGCATTTGAGCAAAGGAAGGCTTTAGAACAACACTACCAAATTATAAGCAAAGGCTTAGACCAAAAGAAGCTTTTGACAAATATGGAGGATTTAGTGATGAGATGACCAATAAAGCACCTATTTTAGAGCATTGGATACAATTGAAAGCTCCTGTGTTAAATGATAGGCTTTAAAATAGCAGGGATGAAAATCAACAATTAATAGTAAAGAGGAAGAAGCTGGCAGAAAAAAAAAAAAAAGATTCTCAGGAAAGAATTCAAAACTCAACTCACCAAATTTGAAAGAAAATAAGTGCTTGATGTACTAGGAGGAGGAATGAGAAAAAATATTTTGCAGAACTGATCTCTGGTGGCCTCGGCCTGCAGCGGCTTGAAGCAGGATTTCAGTTCCCGGCCAGAGATTGAGCTTGGGCAGTGGCAGTGAGAGTGCTGAATCCTAGCCACCAGACCACCAGGGACCAGTGACCAGTGACAAGGCCCTGGCCCGTCAGCTGTGTAGAAATGAATTTCCACATAGAGACGGAAAGTAATGAAGCAAGTAAAGTGTTTATTAGGAGGAAAAAGAGTACAGTACGTGTGGATAGACACACGGGTGGGCTCAGAGAGAGAGAGTCACGCCCTCGTGGTAGTTTGAATCACTTTTTTTAAAAAAATTATTTATTTATTTATTTTTGGCTGTGTTGGGTCTTCGTTTCTGTGCGAGGGCTTTCTCTAGTTGCGGCGAGCGGGGGCCACTCTTCATCACGGGTGTGCAGGCCTCTCACTGTCGCGGCCTCTCTTGTTGCAGAGCACAGGCTCCAGACGCGCAGGTTCAGTAGTTGTGGCTCATGGGACTAGTTGCTCCGCGGTATGTGGGATCCTCCCAGACCAGGGCTCGAACCCGTGTCCCCTGCATTGGCAGGCAGATTCTCAACCTCTGCACCACCAGGGAAGCCTGAATCACTTTTATGTGGCATTTCTTTTGGGTTTCCTTTGACCAATCGTCTTGCTTTGACTGGTTCTGAGTTCGTATTTGGTATATCTCAGGATCCTCCCATGTGTGCTTGCACATCTCTTAGCCAAGATGGATTCTAGTGAAGAGGACTGTGGGTAGTTGACATCACTAACTGTGGGGTGGCGTCTCCTCCCTTTTTGACCTCCAAGGAGCCTTTCTGCACATGTGTAGTCCGGGAGGTCTCCTTGACTTAGAGAATGAGGAATATGTGGTCTTTTATCTCTTATCTGGGCAGGGCCCAGCCTCCTCCATCATTCTGCTTTTATGGAGTTTCTGCTATTATGGAGTTTCTGGCCACAGGGGACGAACTTCAGCTGTTTGGCTGGGGCCCCATCTATCTCCTGCCTCAAAACAACAATAGAGTGAAAGAAAGCCTGGAAAGAAGGTTCAGACCCCTAAATTCATTTTTTTTCAATATATATTCAGGAATATTTTCGGTCAGGCACTTTATTAGGCTTATGGGATAGAAAGTTGAATAAGACATTAGGAAATGTATAGTTACTTTAGGTAGACATATGCATAAGTAAAAAAAATTACAATAAATTGTGCCATAAAGGACATATAAAACAGGCATTTTATAATTAAAATGTTAGCATCTGATTGCTTGGCTGGGGACATACATGGGAAAGGTGACAAGAAGTCATTTGAGCTAAGTATTAAAAGATGAAAAAGTGTCCCATTCTGTGCTCCTCTTCACCCCCAGCAAGAGAAGAAAGAGCATTCCAGGCAAGGAAAAGCACTTAAAAAGATAGGTAAACTGAGCCATGTCACTAACTGGGCCCGGGGCAATTGGTTTTATTGAGGAAGGCAGACAACTGTGTGCGATTATAGGAGCGTGTAGGAGGGAGGGAGAGCCGTAAAGAGAGAATATGTATACAAATTCATTTTGGGGGGAATAAGAGAAGATATTTTGTTTTTTTTTTTTGTTGGTTGGTTAGGAGAAGGATACTTTTATGTTTAAATTATATAGAGCTGTTTGGAACAACATCTTCAAGCTTCTTTGGAAAGGAGGAATACTAGTGGTGAAAATAGACCAAACAGAGAAAAGATTGGTATACAGAACAGAGAAAGGAGTGATTAGAAAAAGATAATTTGATGCAACATTTTCAGATATAAATACTTTAGAATCTATACACAATAAATTTTTGGAGGGAGGCAACCTGGAAAGCTGAGGAATAGTGATACCTTACAACTACGGAGACTTTGGCCTCGAGTATCTCCAATTCTGAGATACAGGTCACAGGTTAAATCGCAAAGTGAAATTGTGTTACAGTGTTTATTTTGCTCCTTTATATTAAAGGATATTAGTTATAAAAGTAGTAACTTTCATTAAAACATTTCTTAAACAGCCCCCCAACATCTTTATGATTAGTCTGGTTGGGAATAATGGTAGACTAAATCTCTGGTTTGATTTTGAGTTTTCCTCTTACTTTACTATTTTTTCCCCATACAATGATAGGATTAAGCAATTACATAGTAAATTGAGACCAATCATTTTAAAGTGAAATCCCAAATAATAGCAATAACACAACATAAAAGGAGAAATGTATCCATGCAAAGTAACAGCTTTAATACTTATGGTTATATCCTGTCTCTGTCATCTATCAGCCAGTATATTCCAATATATGACATAGAAGAGGGAAATGAGTTTGGCTTTGCAATTGACTTGCAAATAGCATCACAGGCAAGTGGAATTCAATGGAAAACTACAGCAGATAGACATTTCTCATTGACTTTCATTATACGTGCAGCCTGAAATATGAGTGAGGAGACGGTGCCTCGGGGTTTGGCCTTGTTTTTCTGCAGAACTGGCAGAAAAAAGGAGAGCTCAGGAGATTCACATCAGGGAAATGCTGAAAAATACTGTTAATTTTTCCCTAAGTCACTGTTTGCAAAACAAGTAGAATAAATAAGGGAAGAATACCAATTTACCATTCTCAAAGCTATATTCCTGAAAAAGACTAGCAATGTTTGAGCAGAGTAAAAATTCATCTTCAGTGAAAAAAGTTATATTTAGCCACATATACATATATATATTCTTTTTCTGTAGGTAGGTATTATCCACTTTTCAGTCCTGGGCACTGGCATTTTATGAGAATATGCTCCTGGAGTACTTTTAAAATTCACATCTTGCATAAAACCATATAAATATTGACAACTGAGAGATTTCCATTCACCTGCCAATTGAGTACTGCTACTGTTATTAGTAACAACACATTTTGCAATTTGAAATTATGTGATAACTGACATACTTCAAATTATTTTAGATTTTGCACATAAAATTGGTTTCACATAAATTTTATGCTACACTATTTTAAATTACTGTAATTCAAATTTATATACACATACATTTTTAAAGACACATTTGGAGTTTTATTTCCAAAACTTGGCCTAATTTAACAGCCCAAGCTGATAGGGTTATATCCTTATCTATTTGTTGACCCGCCTGTGTTTCTCAAAGAAATTAAAGCTGAAAGAATTAAATGCTTCTATGAAATAATAATAAAATGCTGACCTTAATATTATATACTTGGATCTAATATCTTATTAGAATTGTTACTTGTCTTCAGTCTTAAATCTTTAATACAATTAGGTAGATTAATGACTTAAACATTTTTTTATTAGCTAAATAGTCATGCATGGTTCTTATTATACATGGTGTTACCATAGTTATTCTTTTAAGAATGTGACTTTTGCAGTACTTACAAAGATGATATTATTACACAAAACCTGACACGATAGGTCTATTTAGCACACTCAATAATTAAGATTACTTGAAAATTGCTAAAAGCATATGTTCCCAAGAAGAGAAACATCTACTTAATAATCCTTCTTATTTAAAAAATGCGCTATCTTTCTTACAGGAAACTTCAGGGCTTTGTACCATTGTCAAAAACAACATTGTCTCAATTTATAGAATGATAGATAGATATCATAACATAACATAAGATAAATTACCAAATAATCCTGACAGAAGAAACAATATGTATCTTTTTTTAAAGATTATTTTTGTAACATTCTTTAGAATATAATTATGTTTCTGCTGTTTTCTATCCAATAATGAGAAAATTCTAAACTTAAGTACTAGCAAGTAGAAACTATGTATCTACCATGTAACTGATGGACTAATTAAATTAGGTTTCACTATAAGGGAATTTTTTGTAGGTGAAATTAATGGCTTAGAGTTTCTTCCTGTAAATAAGCACTTTTAAAATACAAGGCTATAACTAAACCAGTACTTTGCATAGTATCAACACTAAGAATGATAGCAGTTTTATGAATTTGTGTAATAAGCTCTTTAGAATAGATGACTATAGTCCTCGTTTATTTCATCTGAGGAATCCAAACTGTTATTACCAATATTAAATCTAATCATATTATATCCTAAAACATTATTTGAATTCATTGACGTGAAGGCAAATGATCATAAAATGTTCTCTTAAGTACATTACAGAGGAAACAAACACCATAACCATTATTTCTGACAGAGGACAGAGTATTAAAATGCTACTAGATGATAGCCCAGCTTGGGTTTACAGAATTAATGAAGAACAAATGTTCTAGGTGACGTGTATGCATGACATTCTCTCTGTGGGATGACCTACATTCTTCCTCAGTTAGCTAATGAGGATTTCTTTGTTATTTTTCTTGCTGAAGGACCTCAGGGCCTTGTATCATTATTGAGTGAACACAATGTCACCTCAGTTGGCAGAAATGTTTCGTCTCTTGTCAGGAAGAGAAGTTTCCTTATGTCATCTGGAGAAAGCACAACAGAGGGACTTGCAATTGAGACCAGACATTTCAATCAGTAAACTCAACCCAGTGGATATGTTTAACCTGCTAGAGTTGTTTGGATCAGAATATTTAAACTCTCTTGTGTATGTCTTGGAATTTAGGATGCTGGTTATGAATGAAGAAAAAGTCACAATCTATACTCACAATATTTCTTATCTAGTTGTCAATGTTATTTGGTTATGGAGGACATCTATTTTTGTGATATTATGTATATGACATATGTATATATAAGTACATGGATACATTTGATCCCCAAATTATCAATACATTGACACAACCTCTCTAAACCAAATTCCCAAGCAGATTTAACTGATGGTTACAAAAAGAGGGAAAGGAAAGGATAGAAGAATTACATAACAGCTTACCAAGTAAGATACTAGCATGACATCTTCCTTTCACCCTTTTGTTTTTCTTTAACAATAAGAACAACAAAAAGCATTGGGTAATACTAATGTATTGCTGTTGTGAAAATCAGAACACCAGAAGGTGCTATATAAAATGACAGTCATAACTTGTATCAGTAAGTCTTTTGGAAGGCAGGTTTTTCAGGGAGCTTATATATTAGTTCTTTGCATTGAAATGCATTAGGATGTGAATGTATCTCTCTATGGGTTAAATCCTATCATTTAACTGTTGAACTCTCTGCAGTCATTTGAATGCTATTCAGGGACTTAATATAAAGCAGTAACAAAGAGAAAGTATAAAACCTATTTCTTTTGATAATGGCATCAATGGTTAATGGCTGAAGTTATACAAGTTTGTAAAGAAGAAATAGCTCCATGTTTTTATTTCTTTTTCTTTAAAAGATTAAATTATAAGAAGGTTTCAGCCAAGGTGTTCCATGATACAGCTCATAAAGATTTGGCTTCAGGTGGCTGGAGTATCAGATCTAGCTACAACAATGTCTAGCTTATAAATCTGGGCAACAGGAAAGCTTTCTCAGGCTCACAGTTCCCTCCTTCCTGAAAATGGAGATGGAAAGTGTACTGTAGGTCCTAGAGGGTTAATTAAGTGATGTTCAATATGAGAAACTGCTTTGAAAACTTAATTGAGGATCTACCGTCATTTATCAACATGTTATAATCAGTGTTTATAAATTTTGTTGATTACCTTGATGCTTCAACCAAATCAACTGAGTTGAGAATTCTGACCATACCTTGGAGAATTTGTAACTTCTGGATAAGATGGTTCTTAGTGGCTAATTAACTAGGTATGTCAACCATGTTTCTGGCTTCTGTAAACATGGCGCTGTAATATCTGTTCTACATGCATATGTTGAATATGCCTTATTCTGGACAACCTGATAGTATGTTTAAGTCATCTTGCTTTGGCGTGCTGCCTCCCTCATCCCCTTCCTACCAGAAGTCCTCCTCCCAGGGGTGCACTTTTCAAATACAAACCAACCGATCTAGAGCCTACATCCCCAACCACCTAACTTACTGGGCTGTCACAATCAGGCCACTAACTGCTGTAATCACTGCAGGGTCCAGGACTAGACAGCAAGGACCGCCCCTATGCCTCTGGGCTTGCTGAAATTATTCAAATGAGGCAATTCTAATCCTGCTAACTCTACCTCACCCATCCCTTTCCACAGAAACCACAATAAAGGTTTCTGCCCACAATTTGTCCCTCTCCCTCTGCCTCATGCCCGACCCTGGTGCTTCTCTGTGCGCTCCCCTCCCCCATGGCGTGGTGTGGCTTGCTCCTTCCTCTTGGGAACTGTGAGTAATAAAATCTCTTTTCAACGTCCAATTGTCTCCTGATCTGTTGGCCTTACTATACCTCAAATTTTCTATTAATATACTATATTTTAAATGATTGGATTATTTTTATACCTAGATGTGGTCAAAATTACTTTAATTATTAAAGGACATAAAATAATTGTTTAGATAATATGCATTTACCATGGCCAGGTAGTCTAACAAAAGGACTCAAAGTAGTAATCTGATAAACATGTTTCAGGGTCTTTTTTTATTTAGGTTTTCTTCTTTTAACTTTCCATATGCATATTATTTGAGCTAACATTCAAAATATTTATAGGTATAAGTAAGAGGAAATTACTATTTTACCTTCTTTTCACTTATTCAAAATTCATTCAATAAATATTTATTATGTACCTCATGCAATGCTAGGCACTGTTCTAGCCATTGGGGATACAATAGTGATCAAAACTGACAAACGTCTCTGTTCTCATAGGACTTACATTCTAGTGTGAAGACAATGAAAGATAAATGAGATACTATATTTTTACATGAGACAGAGGTAAGTGCTAAGAGGAAAAAATAACACATTGAAGAATGATACAGCATGTTGATGTTTGTGTGTCTGTGTGGGAGGTGAGGGGAGTTAGATAAGTCACCTGGCACTCTGGGAATGTGACTTTTGAATAAGAATCCAAAGGAAGTCAGGGAGTTAGCTATGAGCATATCTGGAGGAAAAGTATTCCAGCCAGAAGAACAGCAAGTGCAGAGACCCTGAATAGCAAGGTCAAGGATCAGAGTAGAGACTGCTGTCGCTGGGGCAAATTAGGACATGAGAGAAGGTAGGACATGAAGTAAGAGGGGAAATGGGAAAGGAAAGGAAGATCAGTGGGGCCTTGAAGGTAGCACCTGGAGATGGGAAGCATCTGGAGGAACTGACTGATATTTTAACGGAACCACTTTCACTGTTCTGTTGAGAGAATGCTATAGGAGTTCAAGGGCAAAGCAGGGAGAGTTAGGAAAGCTATAGCAACCACTGAGGTGAGAGAGCATAGCGACTTGGGCAGGAGAGTGGCAGTAGGAGTGGTAATGAGTGGCAAAATTAGTTAGGAGGAAAAATCAAATGGTTTTTTAATAGATTGTATGTAGAGTGTGAGAGAAAGAGAATCAGGATGACACCAAATTTTTAAGCCTAGAAGAACAGATTTACTAATGATTGAAATGATAGTTTGGGGAAGGGGAGATGAATTTCCAAAGCTCAGTTTTGGATGTGTTAAGTTTGAAATTCTTATTGAAAACCCAAGAGGAGATGTAAAATAGGGAGCTTGATATATGGTGTGAAGTTTATGGAAATATGCAAGCCAGATGTAATTTGAAAGCCATCTGCATATCAATTATATCTAAATGCATCAGGACTAGATAAGATCACCTAAGGAGCAAACATATATGATGCAAGTTAATGCATTATCACAAAGTAAACACCCATGTAATTACTACCCGGGTCATAAAAGAATATTATCAACACACAAAAGCATCCCTCATGTCACCTCCCAAACAATACATACTTGAAGGATATTTCACTGAGTATATTTTTTTGTTTGGCAGTTACTTCCATTTACACACTAGAGATATCATTCCAAGTTCTCTGGATTTCATTTTTCCTCTTGAGAAGGCAATTGTCATTCTGCTGATCCTTTGATCATCAGATTTCTTTTTCTCCCTTCTGGCTGTTTTTAAATTTTTATCTCTTTTTTCCTTCAGATGTTGTGCTATGAGGTGACTAGGTATGGATTTCTATTTATTTGTTCTTTCTTGCATTTGTGAAGCTTTGGGAATACTTGGCTTGATACATTTAATTAGTTTTGGAAAATTCTTAGCCATTATCTCTTCAAATATTACTTCTATCTCATTCTATTCTCATCTCCATTTGTAGATCCAGACTTTTCTTTTGTATCCTCTATATTCTTATTCTTATCTTCTGCATTTTCCATCCTTTAATCACTCCATTTTTCTTTTAGGGTGTTTTTTAACCTGTCTTTTCTTTCAGTTCGTTAATTTTCTCTTCAGCTGTGGTCAATCTGCTCACGATCTCATCTCTGAAATTTTTAGTTCAGTAATTCCCAGTTCTTGAACATCGTCTGCCAAATTATCAATCTTGTCTTTTATATCCTTGAAAATAGTGCGTATAGATAGTTTAAAGTCAAGATCTGAGGACTCCAATATCTGGAGTTTCTGTGTGTCTATTTAATTGCTCTTTGTTTTGTGCTAGGTTTGGGGGGGTTTAGTTTTTTTGTTTTGTTTTAATTTTCTCTTGTTCCCTTGTGTGCATGAATATTACTTATTCTGTACTTACAGAACTTTTAAAAATAATTAATTTTGGCAACATTGGGTCTTGGTTGCTGCACGCGGGCTTTCTCTAGTTACGGTGAGCCGGGGCTACTCTTCATTGCGATGCACAGGCTTCTCAATGCAGTGGCTTCTCTTGTTGAGGAGCACGGGCTCTAGGTGCACGGGCGTCAGTAGTTGTTTCTCATGGGCTCTAAAGCGCAGGTTCAGTAGTTGTGGCGCATGGGCTTAGTTGCTCCGTGGCATATGGGATCTTCCCGGACCAGGGCTCGAACCTGTGTCCCCTGCATTGGCAGGCGGATTCTTAACTGCTGCGACACCAGGGAAGCCCTGTACTTACAGAACTTTTTAAAGAAATGTTGAGACCTCTCAATTTTTTTGAGCAATTATCTTACCTTATATTATTCATTTATTATTTTCACTTGCTCTTGCCAGCATCTGGAACCAGATAACCTCAGTCACATTTTAGAGATTGTCTTAATCATTAAGATGATTCAAAGCTGAGCTGAAATCCTTATGAGCACCTATTTCCCTTTCTTTCTCTTACTACTAAGGTATAGCCATATGAGATGCAAACCCAATGTAAAGAAAGATCACATGGGACCCTTTATTGACAGTTACTCTATTCTTAAACCCAGATGCTCTCAAAAACATTTCTCAACCTCTCAGCAATCCTTAAATAGATGGTAAATGCCCACAGGAGAAAAGCAATCCTCAAATACCAGGCACACTTCTTAGAAATTCATCCTCTCCCATGTCCTGAACATGGTATCCTGGGGCAAAAAAATACACATACACACACACACACACACACACACACCCACACACCCACACACACATACGTATATAGCACCTCCTCTCATTGTCCACACTGTGTGAATTGTTCTAAATCACCTATCTTCCATTACTAGAGGTTTCAAATGCTGTACATTTAAAGAATGCAATATTTTTCTTTTAGATCAAATTATAAGGCACAAAATAAAATTTGACAATGCAGTAAACTATGTAAAGACAATTAGGCTTGTATTGGTACTCTTCTTTACGTACACTTTATTTACAAAGCAAAAACATTTACGCAAGCAAACCTTGTCCGTGGAATAGTTTGTAAGCTACCTCATAATATGATTTTAAAATAAACAATTTTGGCTAAGTAGCTGATTCTGAATAACACATTCAATCTCTTTTTTCCACTTCAAACAAAATTCTTTAAATTAATTTGCACTTAAAGATATTCAACACTTACCATATTTGAAAGATCTTAATGGACACTGTGCCCATAGATAGGGAAATCCCCATGAATTTAATTAGAATAATTTTTTTTAACCCCCATCTACTTTCCTGTATACTTAAAAGTATATATATATTTAGTTATTTATTTATTTGGCTGCGCTGCGTCTTAGTTGCAGCACACGGGATCTTTGTTGCCTGCGTTTGAGCTCAGTTTTGCCATTTAGTAGTTCTATGACTTTGATTAAATAACTCATTTCTTCTTTGTCTAAATTGATTTGTCTCTTAAAATGGGGATGGTACCATTACCTTTCTATACAATTAACAGTACATAACACACACTCATTAGGTTTAAAAATATCATTGTTTTTTCTTTAAGACATTAAAAAAGGTGGTGCCTCCTTTTGTGAACTTTAGCCAGATACTTATCTTGAGAAAACACTATATAACTAAATCTTTACTTGTTTTTTTAAAAATATATAATCTGTTATCTTTCATGCAAAAGATATGAACCTTTCTATTATATAATGCCCCCCAATATAGACTTCACTTTTAATCCAAAATAGATGGATCATACCTTAAGACTTTTACAAAGTAAAAAAGGAAGATGATCTAGAGAATATTTCAATATGAAGTGTTCCTCCTACCAGGGGTTATTACACTGAGCATACAGTACTCATGAAGCTTGCCTCAGGGCTATATCAAGGCTAGCATGAATAGGGAGGAACATTTGAAGCCCCTGTGTTGTAGAACCCACATTGCACAGTGACCAAGGTGTAGGAATGCCTCACAGAAAGCATAGTGAAGGATGACATACCTGCCATGAACCAGAACCAAAACAAAAACAAGATAAAATAAAATAGAATGGCCTGTGGTAGTTTCATGTGTTCAAAGGGCATGCTGAGATTAATTCTGAAACTTCTTTCTTATTCTTTAAAAACCCCCTCAGAATATATATATATACGTATACATATATTGCCTTGCTTTGAATTCCTTTCCACGTTTTTTAGTACTTTGAGCATAGCCCTTGACCTGTATAGAAAAGTTGGGGAACAGGAGGAAACCTAAGTAAACTTGACTCAGTTTAAACATTGTAACATCGAACAAATATCCAAGGAACTTGTCACCTGGTATTTGGGATTTATTATTCTCAGCTGGTTTTCCAGTATGATTACTTTAAAATCTTGAAATTGTCCACCACGTGTGATGTATTATATGAATATGCACATCAAAGAGAATGATAGTACAATAAAATATTATTCCCAGAACAATGAAATTAATTAGCTATTTATTATGGAATCTATTTAAATTTTTTTATTCAACTATTTTTGAAAACAAACAAAAATGTTCAGGCATGGACTAAGCATATAAAACTTCATATTTTTGTCCTTGTCTGTTTCATATCATTAAGTTATCATAAGCCATAAGATGATATAGTATATCACAGGTACTGTTATACATTGTAGTAGGCAGTATGTTAGGATGTTGGAAAATTCTCTTATGTTGGTCACCTGCTATCATGTTAAAGTTAATAACCCCAAACTGAAAAATGAAAGGAAATGCAGATTTAAAAAGTAAAGAAATTTTATAATTTGTGTTACCTTCTGAATAAATATTATCATTAAAGAAAATCATTTTAATTCATGCAGGAGTCTGAGTCAATGTCTGCAGCTGCTATCAGTAAGGAAACTTTCTGATGGTCAGGTAGATTTTTGTTTGTTTTGTTTTTACTATTTTCTATTGATGAGACCCACTGTCTGATTCCTGTGTGTACCTCAAACATTATTTGAGAAGCAAAGCTTTCAGTTCAGGGGAGGACAGTAGGAAGAAAGTGCTAGTGGTTTTCATAGAAGTAAAAAGACCAGAATATGAAAGAATAAGTAGAAGAATATGAAAAACCTAAATATGAGCATAGAGTCAAGCCACCTAGTACGTAAGGTAGGACCCGATTTTTTTCTAGAGCAGTGCAGTAGTCCTAGAGTCACTCAAGAAAGTCATCTGAAATTCAGTAATTTAAAAGTCTAAGTTGAAGCTGGCTCTGGAAAGAATCAAGTTGAAATCTTTGCCTTTTATTTTGCTGTTTCACAAATTGGTAGGCAAGTCCAAAACTTATTCTAGAGTATATGCCGCAGTATGGAGATACCCACACACTGACTTTGAGTAGATGTTGTTATTAATGCTTTAGTCTTCAAATCTCCCCAGCATTAAAAAATAAAAATCAGAATTGTATGTAGCAACAAACAAGGCATGGCTATTTTCACATTCACAGTTTTTCTAAACAAAATAAATCACCAGACTGCCCTTTAATGTCACAGTTTTGTTTTTTGTCATAAATGATACTTTATTACATTATAGTTTATGTAATTTATTGTTCATTTTTACTTTATTATTTCTGTCTCAAAAATGAGTCAAAAATACCTGTTAGCTGCTAGTTATCCAGACACACGTGTCCACTATACATTCATTTCAGAGTCCTGTAGGGGACACATTAATACAATAAAGAACAGATGAGTGAGCATATGGTTTGTTAAATCATGTTTATAATAATTAAATCCAGATCACATTTAAATAAAGGGTCAGTGGCACATAAATTGGAAATTCTGATTTAACACTTTTTGGTGGTAAGAGGTTAGGGGCATTGCTACCAGTATGAGCAGAAAAGCCACATGCCATGAAATAAACAATTCTAGTCATTAAAATGTTAAAACACAGCACTGTGTAAGAAGGTAGCACATTTCAAAAATAGGTTTGATGCTTCTATGAAATCTTTACCAGATGGCCAGAGTTGCTACAAACCCATGACAGATATCAAAGTATTTCTTAATCTAGGCTACATGGAAAACAACAAAAATGTGTAGACAACAATTAATACAGATATAGTGAAAATACTTATATGCTAGCAGAATAGCTATTTATACATCTTTTTTTTTTTTTTTAACTTCCTATATCTAACCTAGTTTGGAAAGGTCATGTGTATTGACTTCCTAACCTAAAAATCAGTACAAATATATTGAAGTGTTTACAAGATAGATCATTTGGAGATGAGACCTTCAGAAACCATTTTCCCAACAGTATTCTCACTTAGAATTGCTACTCATTCATCATATTCGCAGCAATCTCCTAGATAAATGTTTTTCAACTCTTCTCAGAATGACCAAATGCAGGTTCTTATGGTCTACCCCAGTTCTAGTGAATACCCCAGCAAGGGAGTAGGACCTAGTAATATCCATTTTATCAAGTGAATCTTAAGTCTCAAAAATAATGACAGAGATCACTGAGGCCTATAAGTGAGGACAATTTTATTTGCTTTCTTTACACTTCACATTAGAGAATGCTACTCAATTTGGAGGATTATGATCATTGAAAGAGTAACCAGTAATCCAAGGACACAATAAAAATTTTAAAAATGATAGGCCTAGGGAAACAAGAATGAATTAAAAAGAAATCCAGGTTAATAGAAGTCCCATGTAAAAAATGAACATAACACCAATGTCAGTTAGTCTGGCGGGAAATAGCATAAAAAGAGAGAAAGATCTCCACCGGAGAGTCAGGGACACCACAGTTGATGTATGGGAAAAGGGGTCTGGACGTGGTAGTTGACAGGGAAACTGGAAAACCAGTACATGAGACTCTCTAGTTTCTTTGATTGACAAGACAGGGTGGAATTTTTGAGGAAGGACATTGGTTTTCCTTATATTTACCAGGTGAGCTCAATAAGACTCATTCGTCTGCAGTTTAGAAGTCAAATTGCTGTTAATTTTGAATTCCAATAGGAATTATAGTGTTATTAAAATAGAACAGTGTAAGAAACCAGTATGAATGTCATTCCTGACCTGCCTTCCTAGACTTTATCAAAGATGGGCAAATAGGTACAATCGCCTCCACTTATATTCTTTGAGCTGAAGGAGTTCATGGTATAAAATTCAATAGATGAAGCTCTTTGGAAGAAAGACATGGGTGGCTTCTGTTAATTAATTAATTAAATGGGTGGATAATTCTGGAAACTAGAACTGTGATCGCTTAAGGTCTTATTTCCCTTGGAAGCTAGGTTATTCTTTAGAGGTGAGTGTGTATGACTGGTTTTCCTTAGAGGGAGGATTCCTGCAAACAATGTGTTAAAAACAGGATTTTCCTGGGAAATATCAGTTTCTCAAGCCCTTTCACCTCTACCTGTTTGTCTCAGCTCCTTCCTGTTGCTCTGAATCCCTTCCCACAGTTCCTCCTAGTTCAAAGTTACTGACAGTCCTTTAGGCTTGGCATCTCCCCAATTCTCAGAAACCAGGACCCTTGGAAAGGGAGAAATAGATGGGCTGAGTTGGAAATTGTGATTCTGAATAACCCTTACCTCCTATGCACATAGCGGATGTTCAGTAAATTGTAACTGAATGAAATGAATTAATTTAAAAAGTTGTGATGGAATTGCTGTCATTAGGACATTTACTTGCTCATCAAAAATGATGGAAATTCCCCTGGCCTTATTTACAAGGAGGGGTCAAAGCTGTGGATTGTCAGGTTAACATGGAAGTCCTGGTGGTATCTTGTCTTGTTTTGCTATTATTTTTTGATGGAACAATTCCTTCTTTCTCTAAGTATTCTCAGTAATTTTCAAAGGACAAAAACTCAAATAAATGAAAATAAAACATCTCCAACATATGTACATGTATTCTAGAAATACTCTTTAAATTCTGTTTACCTGTGAATATACTGGTATTACGTATAGAATCTTAATATCAGCTGAACTTTGATGTAGTCTTACATTTTGTGAATATTTTTCAATGATTAATCAGATTATAGCCCCACATTACTAAGTTAAAAGAGAATCTTCACTAAAATTGAAAAGATTTGCAATATTTCAGCAGAGCCATTGGTCATTTTCAAATTCATCCTGGGTGTTATATAGGTAACATATATTTTTTCTTTCTTCTCATGGTCAGGATAGGTCTGTGTTTACCCTAAGGCTAGAAAACAAATCAGAAGCACTTAATTTGTTTAATTACCTTAAACATTTCAATGACATAACATTCTGGCTCAAATTAGGCATATTATAAAGCATTTTTTTTACTATATTATAAAGCATTTCATTCAGGTATTTCTGTGATTTTTTTGGTCTTTTGTAATATACTTTTTTCTTTCTTCAGTCATACAGTATAACATAAACAGAAACAAATTTTGGCTGTATTGCTTATAAAACATTAACATAGAATATTTGATTTGAAAAGGTGTGGATTTCCACACAAACTTCTATTTAACTATGATTTTAAAAGTATATGTAGTTCTTAGTTGTAGTAGTATTGAACCCAGCTACATGTCTACTTTTTCATTTTAAAAATATTTTAATGATCAATGTGTTCTCTAATATCTATACTTGTAGATAAAGATTCTCTTCCCTAGACTGTGATGCTAATTTTAGAAATAAAACTTATAGACATAAAATGCACTAACATGTCCAAAATTCTTCTAGACTAGTGTTAATTTTGCAGCAAAAACCCAAAGCATTGATTATTGTATTTATGGATGTAGAAAAAACAATGAATGCAAATGCCTTCCCCTGGTTTTATCAGAAATCTAGAAATAGTTTTCTGGTGTTGTCTGGATTAACCATCATACGTAGTTGCAACCCAGCACTCATAATTTTTAGTGGACCAATGTATTCATAACATTTTTTAGTTTATGTTATCAAGCAGTTGTCAGAAAGGAAGAAAAAAGTCACTAAGTGCTAGTTTTCTGAATTTAGTTGTTTTTTCTTTTGATTACTTGAGTTGCAATTAATTGTCTTTTTCTGACAAATGATCATCTTCCAATAGAGGAAAATAAGCACAATTACAGTCATCACTAACGTTGATTTTTTATTTTAGTCAAAATGTATCAACATTATATGGAACAAGAGAGCAGATATTTATTAACAAAGGGTTCCAAAAAAAAAAGAAAAGGAAAATATGACTAAATGGAAGTAATTAGAATTAAGAAATGGAGAAGAAAAATATTATAGTATAAAATATTATAGTATATTACTATAAAATATTATAGTATATTATACTATAATATTATAGTATATTATATTAAAATATTATAGTATATTACTTTAAAATATTATAGTAATGATTATAGTAATATTTTATAAATAAATAAAATATTATAGTAATAAAGATATGGATAATAATACCCATATCTTAATTAGAATTAAGAAATGGAGAGGAAAAATATTATAGTAATAAAGTAAATGTAAATCATGTTTAAAGCTAAATACCCCAAAGAATATTTACTTAAAAATTCTAATTATTTTTTATTCTGAAGCATCTCTTAATCCAGTGCTTCGTAATATTTAATGTAAACTCATGACCTCTGGGCATCTTTTTGAAATGCAGATTCAGATTCAGTAGGTCTGGGTTGGAGCCTGAGATTCCAACAAAATACTGTTGATGCTGTTGATCTGTGTACAACACTTTGAGTAGCAAGGGTCTGGAGAACAACCTGAGAACTAAATTCAAAAAAATGGAGTGTCAAACACAAACTTAAGTACAAAGATTTTAACTAGTTAAATTGAAGAGATAAAAACAAAATTTCAGGATCACAACTATAATATTGGAAAATAGCAGGCATTGAAATACTATCCTGTAAATCTTATACAATATGCTATCAAATGGTTACTAAATATTAACAGAGAATAAAAAATGGAAAACATAATTATTGATGCCTTGAAGGGTGAGACATTGAGCATCTGAATTTTATTTGAATCATTCTTAATTTGGTTTCCAAAGGTGGACTTCAGAATGTTTGTAGCCTTCTAAAAAATATTTCAAAGATTTCATTGTGACCATGTGTGCAATTTTTCAGGGGAAGGAAACCACAGATTGCAGATGTCAAATGGTTACAGGAAAAATAGCCTGAGAGATAATGAAGTCTGATTCCTCAGTTATCAACTTCAAGAAGAAAAGTAGAATATATATATCTATATATCCTATATCCATATCTATAGCTATGTCTGTACACACGTGATATACATACACACACATATATATAAACACATGTATATATGTATACATACATGCACATATGGATATACACAGATATACACATAAGTACACTGGTTATAATTTGCTAACATACTTAAACAAAATCATTTATTCATTTAAGAGTGAAAATATTGATTTTTACATTAGTATATTTACTATCTTTCTTTTGTGTAATTATATATATAAAAAAGGTAATATAATAGTTGAATTCATACTGAGGAGTAAATGATCTGTAGCTTTATTTCAGTGCATCTGGGACAGACAATAGCTATGTTTATTATTATATATTTTCATCTACGTTTATCTTGAATTATAACCATAGCAAGTATAAGTAAATTTATCTGTTTTCTTTTTTTTTTTTTTTGGCTGCATTGGGTCTTCGTTATTGCACGTGGGCTTTCTCTAGTTGTGGCGAGAGGGGGCTACTCTTTGTTGTGGTGCATGGGTTTCTCTAGTTGCAGAGCACGGGCTCTAGGCGTGTGGGCATCAGTAGTTGCAGCACTCAGGCTCAGTAGTTGTGGCACGTGGGCCCTGGCTTCAGTAGTTTCAGTGCACGGGCCTCAGTAGTTGTGGTGCATGGGCTTAGTTGCTCCGTGGCATATGGGGTCTTCCCGGACCAGGTATCAAACCCGTGTCCCCTGCATTGGCAGGTGGATTCTTAACCACTGCGCCACCAGGGAAGTCCCAAATTTATCATTTTGAAAATAATTATACTTCAACTTTCTTTGCAAAAGATTATATGAACAGAACATGCAAAAATACAATACAGAACTTGAAATAGCATTGTCATAAAATTTGGAAATAAAAAGGAGCAATCAGACTGTATCAAGTTTCATAAAATATGCAAAGTACAACATTTGCACTGGTAGATGTGGTATTTCTACAAAATTTTGTATAAGAAAGTTATTTTATTTAGCCATTCTGGAAGCTAGAAAAAACAGCTCTCAAATGAATTTAGACTGTTTGGTTTGGGAAAACAAAAAAAGAAAAACCAGCAATAGAAAATGATGTATAAGATTATCTTCAAGCGCCTTCCAGTATGATGAGTTACTTCTCATTGGCTAGTTGTTCTGAACCTCTGAAGAAGATGAAATAGGAAGTTAGAGGTAATAGGAGTAATTATGTAGAATAAAGAGTTTATTTAACTCAAAACTGATTAAACAGTCTTTCAAGGAAGAGTGTGGAGTATCTCAAAAGCCACCTATCATAAACTATGTTCATAGTCTAGCTGGTGACAATATCATTTCTGTATAAATTATCCTGTTTGCAGTTGGCAAACATTTCATATATATCATATTGTCAAAATTTCAAATATGTATATAAAAACAACTTAAATATATATTAATTTTAAGATCTCTATAGGGGACAGCCTTGTTATTAATACAGTGAAGAGCAGATGCTGTAGCATATGGCATACTAACTCATATTTATGTTAATTTTATGTAAATAGGATTTTAATACAGCAACATTAATCTGTTGTTGCTTTGGTTTTCTGATATATCACTTTACCCTCCTTTTGGATAAGATTAATATAGGTAGTTTAGACTTTCTCAAAAAGTTCCTTTTTAGCAGTGTAAAGAGCAATGACTTACTTAAATCTTTAACACATATGTTTAAATAGAATGTCAGACCCATGAAGAAACTAAGAATTATCAAAATCTTGTTCTCTTGCTCAACTGAAGCAGACTTAAAGAAATAAAATGAGAAACAAATATGTATGTATGTATCAGTAGAGGATACAAATATGTATCAGTGGAGAAAATAAACATAAGTTTATTTTCGCTAAATAGCTATCAATTGGACAGGTAAAATAGACTAAAGGAAAATTCCCCCAAATTACGTTCTTAGCTTGGGAATGCTATTACAAGTGAGTATACATTTTTTCTATTTTGGAAATTAAAATATTAAGTGGACACTATTTTTATTAAGGAGATTCTGGTTAACTTTTTTAAGGTCATATCATCTGCTTTTAGATAATAAGCACAAAGATGTACCCAGTTTATTTCTTTAATAGTAATGCAACTTAAAACATTTTTTAATTGATGTAATTGACAATAGCATAGTATTAGTTTTAGGTGTACATTGTGTTAGCTTTAGTTTAGGTGATTTGATACATGTATACCTCGTGAAATGATCACCTAGTTAACATCCATTATCACACATAGTTAAACATTTTTCTTCCTTGTGATGAGACCTTTTAAGATCTACTCAGTTAGCAACTTTCAAGTATACAGTACAGTATTGTTAACTATAGTCAACATGCCGTCCATTACAACTCCAGGACTTATTCATCTTATAATTGGTAGTTTGTACCTTTGGACAGTTTCCACCCATTTCCTTCATCCCCCCCAAGCTCCTCCTCTGATAACCACCAATCTGTTCTCTGTATCTATGAGTTCAGTTTTTTCGTTTAGATCCCAAATATAAGTGATATAACATTTGTTTTTATCTGTCTGACTTATTTCACTTGGTATAATGCTCAATTTTTTATTACTACAGTTTTCAGGTTAAAAATATAACACTTAACATTCTTATAGATGAACCATAATAGAGGAAATTTACCTCTTTAGTTTACTCAGAATTATATTAACATTATAGTGAAAGAAGATATAAAATGGAGTATTTGATATTATTTTGATATTTATTATAAATCAACAGTAATTTACACTAATGTATTGAGTTTTAACTTTATTTCAAGTTATATTATGAACTATCATATTATTATACTATATTTAACATGTCTTATAATCCAACATTAAAAGTCATTTAAAACAGAAAATGAGTCACCTAAATTTCACTCCCATAATAAATTTGTATTGGTTTGTGATCTGGATTTGGAGGAGTCTGGAAAGGAAATTGCCTCTAATATTTGCCCACTTAAAATAATTATTTTTAAGCTGTTTAACACACATTGTTTTAAAAGGTCAGTTTTATGTTCATATAATTATGAAGCAGAAGTACATGCTATTTTGCTTTTGCAGTTTGAGCAACTCAATCAAGATCAAATCAGATCTTAAAAAATATATATATATAATTCTAGTCTAAGATGAGGAATTAATCCTGAATAAAGTCAATTTCCATAAGTAAAGGAAACCTGTAGTGATTTAAACATATGAATGACATTTTTCTGGGCAATTGATGGATATTTGAGAAGGACCAAACACTGTTATAGAATAGAATGACATTAAGCCCCTAATTCCCTAAATTTATGATAAATCCAAATTTCAGCAACTGATTTTTATTCTTTTGGACTCATTTGTTATGCATGTGAAATCTCTTTTGTGGAATAAGTTTACATAGAAATGTATTTTAAATGCACATTTAAATTGAAAAACTTTGTCATTTGACAGTATTGGAAATTATGACACAAAATACTCCTGTTAATTCTGAATCAATTTACTAGTAGTAAGCCTCATGTTGAAATGTAACTGACATGTCGTATTATCATTTTATCATGATTTGAGCAGAATGTATCATTTAATGAAATATTTGGGGGCAGAGAGCAGTTTTAACAGAGAAAATATGTGCCTTCTCACATGACCTCACAGTCTTTACAGAGCAGTTTTTCTGCCAATTCAAGTTACCATTTAAAGTCTAATCCTAAATATTGTATAAATATTGAAGTTAATGATTGCTGCTATCCCACAAAAACAACTTAACCGCTGAAATATAACTACTTTTGGAACATCTGATGAGGCATGTGAAATCTCCACGCTGGAATCCTGGATTCTTTAAAAAGCCAAGCCATTCTTTGTGGTGAATACTGAATTTATTGTTTCAAAGGATATGTGATACTCTGAATATAAGTGGAAAGGCAGAGGATAATATCTAATTTGCATCATGACGTGGGCAGTGACACAGATACACCTCACACAAGAGTACAATTGATTTTACTTCGGGTGCTTACAAGTTTGGCACAATAAATGCCATTCCTGTCCGTGGATTGTCATTACAACCTGATGACAATATTGTTTATGTTTTAAACAAAAATCAGAAGTACCAAAGAGAATCCAGAAATTCTGCTGTACCTATAATATCCCGAATAACTGAAATAGAAAATAATTTCTTGGCAGATATACATTCATGACATCTAATTTGGGAAATGACAAGAAAGTATAGGAAGGCAGAAAATACAGCCTGTGTAATATCCTAGGTTATCTAGTAAATGGGTTGATAAATGGTATACAGTATGAACACAAAAATAAGAGTCATATTGTTAAATGATTAGACATTTTATTCAGGGGAGAACCATCATTTTGAGAGGTCGATAAATTCTTTTTATTCTCAAAATCTGTGGTAATTGGGATGTCCTGGGAATTTACAATCCAGCCACAGTGAAAGGACAACACATGTCATCATCAGGAGAATGGGATCAGATCACATATCTTTACTTGACAAGAGCTGGCAATTTAATCTGACAGGATTCTTGCCAATGAGGACAGTTTTAGGAGTTCTACTGCTGTGGTAAAGATTTGACATGTCATTGAGGGATGTTGTGCAGAAACCTGACAATAAACCAGGACTTGCTAATGCAGTTTAGGATTGCTGTAAAAATTTATTAGAAACCAGAGACTGTAAAATTACTATACTTCTTCAGAACTGTTTTTCTTTTCCTTGCTGAATATTTATGTGATGTTTAATGCACAGCACATGTTTTAAAACTTGTTTCCTGATGGTGTAAAAGAAGTCTATTATAATGCACATGAAATTGCACGAAATTCAATTAAATGCATGAGAGAGTAAGTAGAATGTCCACCTGTAAGCCCATTTTGACAAGATTTTTTTCATTGATGGTTTTGGTGTCTGCAAATTTAAGGAGTTTCAATAATGGCACTTATGTTTTAAGAAACAAAAGACATTTACATTCAATTGGGGATTAATTTAACAGAACTTAAAAACATGTGTGACTTGGAGTTGCAACATTCTGTGTGTTTTATTTAGAGGAGATGAAGGGAAAGTCTAAATGTAAAGTTACTATTAATTGGCAATGCAGTTGTGGCTGCTGGATGATTCTGGACAACCCATATTAAGTCACTACAAGAAAATAGAAAAAGGCAAGGTAGACACATTACAATTCTGTGTTTGTTTTTGCAGTACACCAGCTCTTTAAAAGATATTTCCAAATAGTAATGTGGGTCAACTAATTCCTAGATGTAAATCAGAAAATACCATACCAATTCACACCTCCAAATATGTCTGAGCCGCTACTTAAGGTACGTGAGAATACTGATATCAACAAATAAGACTAAATTTTCCCACCCAAACCTCACTATACACCTGTCATATTCAAGGCAATCTCCTAGCTGCTATGGGAATGCAAATGTAGGAGACACAGTGAAAAATATGCAGCACAAATAATGAAGAGTTTGAGAGTGATTCATCATGATGGATATAACCTCAAAGTGACTGGCCAGCATGAAAGCATAATTAAAGGAAGACATATATTGATTTGAATTTTGGGCACTCTACCTTCCAACTATACTGTAGAATCTTTAAGGTACCTTCCTCATCTTTCATTTGATAAATCCTTTGTACAAATTTACTCAAGCAGTTTTAACCATTTTATTCTCTACTCTCTACTCAGTCTTTTCCCGACCTCTTCAGTAAAGGATAACCCCCATTCTGGCTGCCCTCAACAGGAATAACTCTGTTACTCCTCTCTGCCACAAGTACCTGAGGAAAGGTGTGTGAGACTATTTGAGAGGAAAGAAACATATTGGAAACACTCTGCAATGGTTGAAAGACTGACAGGACGATCAGGCATACCTACACAGAGAATACAGTTTGGCAGTCAATCCATCATTGCTTTATTCCCATTTAGGAATGGAGCAATTTTTGCCTTGAGGATTGTGACTGCTCACTGAGTTCATTTCAGACTTTGCTGCATTTCCTCTGCATTCTGCAGACTTGGCACTCTTACTTCACTTCACACTAATTGTGATTGCTGACTCGTGCCTGGATGGGAGGCTGCCAAAAGGGCAGGTATCCCAGAGAGACATCATTACCCAGGTTGGCAAATACCTGAGAGCCCTATTTAATGATGCAATCTTATTTTTACAGCATGGGGCAGTCTTCCAGTCTCACAGCATCGGTTCCTGGCCGAAAAACTGTTTGGCAAAAGGCTTTCATATACTTTTGCAAAATAAAAGGAAATAAACCATGGGGATATAGATCAATGGTAGATAATCAGATACCTGGGAAGAGTTGGGAAGATGTGAATAGCTCTAGGGTAAACATATTTATCTAATTGCTGGAGAATAAAAGTGAATGCCTTGCCTAGAATAACTTGAGAAATTAGATACGTAAAAAATAGCTTTTTAGAGAGAGCCAAGACTCTTTTTTTTTTTTTTTTCTTTTACCAGATTTTGCTCAGATATTCATTCTGGAATTGAGGTCACTGCTAAGTCATTGAAAACTAGATGGAATAGGTATGACAGGGGACAGAGGATCTTTGTAGCACCCAGCAGGATACACAGGATAGTCTTTATATTCCTTGTTATATTTTAGGGCTGCATTCTCGAAAAACTAAATGAGCTCTCCCTTTGTTTTACTTGCATAATGATTTTTAAAATGAAAAGTAATACATGTATATGGTAAAAAAAAAAAATCTAACAGTATAATGAATAAGTTCCCCTTGCTCAGATTCCAAATCCACACAACGAATGGTAACCACTGTTAAAAATTATTTTTATATATTTCAAAAATTATCTACATATGCAGTCACACATAAATATTTGGGCATATCACACATACACAAACACCTCTTTAAAATACACAGATCAAAGCAGAGTGCACACACTTTATTTTATTTTTGTAGAGATTGTATACATCAACGCATACGGTTTTCTTGCTTTCTTTTGAATAACTAAAGAGTAAGATAATACTACATTATATGAATTTGCTGCCCTCTCATTGTGCCATTAAGGAGATTTATTATTGACACTTCCGAAAATGAATCATTGTGTGCATACTTTTGAACATTTAAAGGAGAAAATATGTTGGATTAATTTCTGGAAATGAAATTACTGGTCAATGATTTGATGATTAAAGGTTTTTAAGTATATGATTAAATCATCCTCAGAAAATTGCCCCAATTAACACCTGCCACAGTAAGTACGAAAGTGCCTGATGTTTTACACCCTTGCTAACACTGTGTATTTTCAAACTTCATCTTTTTCAAACTGATAGGTGAAGAGTGGATTCTCATTTACATTTTTTAAAGTGCCAAGCTATTGGGTGAATGTAAGAATTTTAGGGCTTCCCTGGTGGCGCAGTGGTTGGGAGTCTGCCTGCCGGTGCAGGGGACACGGGTTCGAGCCCTGGTCTGGGAGGATCCCACATGCCGCGGAGCGACTGGGCCCGTGAGCCACAACTACTGAGCCTGCGCGTCTGGAGCCTGTGCTCCACAACAAGAGAGGCCGCGATAGTGAGAGGCCCGCGCATCGCGATGAAGAGTGGTCTCCGCTTGCCGCAACTAGAGAAAGCCCTCGCACAGAAACGAAGACCCAACACAGTCAAAAATAAATAAATTAATTAATTAAAAAAAAAAAAAAGAATTTTAGCAACATTTTAATGTGGGTGAGTCAAGCACATCTTCCAGCTGTACAAGTTAAGAGACCCCATTTAAAATTCACAAAATTGCTCACTATGTGACTAGGCATGAGATTCTCTTTTAGTCAAATTAAATTAACCAGTATATAGATTTTATTTTAATAGACACTAAGTCAAGACCACCAACTAAAATTATTGTGGATAATTATGGTTTAGAAAATTAATGGTTAAAGAAGGGGAAATTTTTTAAAAAAGATTCTAGGCAGATAATTACACTCAATTTAAATCAATCTTTAGTGTGATAACTTAAGTATCCAGCTGCAGGCAAGTATTACGGCAATAGGATTTTTATAGTAAAAGTCCTGAAGTGCAGAAAAGTTTCAAGTGAGTGAACAGTTGAAAACAAAGAAAGGTTTCTCTACTGTAAAATTAGTGTAGTTTCATCACAAAAGTGAATTTTGTCAGTAATGACAGTATTGCATTATGAATAGATAGCTATTCATAACTCCAAAAGTATTCAATATAAAAAGCCAAAATACATGGTAAATACCTATACTGTACCAGTTTAGTTGCTAAGGTACCTATCTAAACTATGTCAATCATGTGAATTTTTTTATTCCATGACGCAGCTCAAAGTTTGACTCCTACTCTACTTTTTTTCTAGACTGTTAGCTCACAAAATACACTTTCCACTTCCTTGTTAAATCTCATCCATAGTTTTACAAGTGACTCAGTACAGACAAAGAAAGTCAAAATAAGCATCTTAATGTCTATGCAGGGCAAAACCTTACATAATACTAGTCTTTTCCTTGTGACACATTTTAATCTTCCACTACTGAAAATTTCTTCTTTTCCTCTTTTCCTACTTTTTGGGATTCTTGCTTAAGAACAAAGCCCATATTTCTTAGAACATTCAACTTCATATTTTTAGAAGGTAAAACTCTTGCCAGGCAAGAGACATACTGGTACTTTATGTGGAAAGAATCAGATTCTCAATTTCTCCATCTGGGGTCTCATGCTCTCTTACAATTTTATTTCTCAAATAAGAATTTGCTCAAGTTGAAGATACTAGCTAGGGAGGATAATTTTAACCTGCCGGCATATAAATAAACAACACAGACAGAAAGAAATCTTGTATCCTAACCCATGTTAGTGCCAGTGTGTAGGGATATTTACCAAAAAAAAAGAAAAAAAGGAGTTTTTTTTTTTTATACATAGTTAAATGACTATCTAAGGGTTTGAATTCATTGTATAACTTCATTACAAAATGTAGTGACAAGCAACTTCAGAACATAAATATCTTATTTACACAAAATGTATTTTTCATTCACTTACATGTCCCATAGAGAAATGTAGGCTGTTTGGGCCTTTGTCATACTGTCTGTTTGAAACATAGAGTTAATTGGACATTGTGAGAAGGGAAAAGAGAGATTGCAGAATGGTCATTTTGTTATCTCTGTCTGGAAGTGACACACATGATTTCAAATAAAATTTCATTAGCTAGAATTTATCACATGTGTCTGCCTAAATGATAGAGGGCTGTGAAGTCAAATATTATATTTGTATAAAAGGAGGGGAAAAGGAGATATTTTTGAAGACTAGTAATTTATACAAAATTACCTTTTTATAAAAAGAAAAATTTCCAAAATGATATAATGACTTATTATGAAGCTGTAGTAATTAAGAGAGTATATTGCTGACATAGAGTTGAACTAATTGACCAGTGAAATAGAATAAAGAGCCCCAAAAAGATTTCTGCAAAATTAGAACTTTGATATCTCACAAAGGTGCTTCTTCCATCAGGGAAAAAAGGAGAGACCATTCTGTGGAGGTGGAAAAATGTTTATATCTAAGGAAAAAGACAAAATTGAATCTTTATTTCATATAAAAACTTAGTGCACTATGTTACATGTGAAAGAAAACTTCAAACTCATAATAGAAAATATAGATAAATATCATTTAGAACTTGGTCGGGAGAAAGTTCTTAAACAAAAGAAAAATATAACCCTTGAATAATGTAGGGGTTAGAGGCACTAACCTCCTGCACAGTTGAAAATCTGCTTATGACTTTCAATTTCCTTAAAACTTAACTACTAATAGCTTACTGTTGACCAGAAGCCTTACCGAAAACACAGTTGACACATATTTTTATATTATATCTATTATATACTGTATTCTTACAAAAAAGTAAGCTAGAGAGAGGAAAATGTTACTAAGAAAATCATAAGAGAAAATACACTAACAGTACCTTACTGTATTTAAGTTTATGCCATCTGTTTACAAGATGATGGAATGTTAGTACTTAAATCAATACTGTCTCATGATACAAACAAAACACTGTAGCTGTTAGGCATTTTGTTAACACTGGACCTCAAAAATAAAAAAAGCGAAAAAGATATTCATATTTATTTATAGGTATAGGTATAGATTCATGCATTGATAAAGAAGAAGCAGCAATATGATTGCTTTATGGTAGCCTAGTGTAATCTATAATGGCTCCACTATACACTAATGAATGGTTTTGAAATTTTCATGGCATATAGTATTATAGTCATTCATAATACAGTATTGGAAACATGTTAACATTAAAAACACCTGTGATGGTAGGCTGATACACAGTTTCTATAAGAGAGAGAGAGAGGCATACTGAACAGTAATGTAATTATTTCTTTGAAAGCAAAGATATGAAACAGTAAGAAAACTAACCCATTATTAATTTTATGTTGTATATCACTCACCTTATGTCTATGTAAGGATAGGCTATCCACTTCAATACAAGTCTTGCACACGATATATTGTAATATATACTACACAATGAACACTTTGGGGATGATGATAATGTTGACACAAACATGTCTCATACAGTTCTTGCTGTACAGTTATTAGATTGTCACATGAAGATACACATGTACACAACAGATAAATTCATTAAATGTATGCATGATGGTTATTTACTATTCATTGAGTGGAAATCTATCATCATAATTGTCTTCATCTTTGCTGTCTTCACACTGAGTAGGCTAAGGAGAAGAAGGAGGAAAGGTTGATTCTTACTGACTCAGGGGTGGCAGTCAGAAGAGGTGGAGGAGGTGGAAGGGGAGACGAGAGAGGCAGGCAGACTCTATGGAAATACGTCATAATTTCTGTCTGACTTTTTGCTTTTTCATTTCTCTAAAAAATGTTTCTATACAGTACCAATCCTTCTACAATTTGCTTTAGTTTCACTATCATAGAAGGGTTCATGTTGTAAAAGAAGTCAAGAGTGGATTGAATAATCAGAACCTTTCCGCCACATTGTATAGTTCTGGGCGGACAGGGACATTGTCCAATATCAAAAGGACTTTAAAAGACAGTTCCTTACTGGCGAGGTCCATTTCCTGACTTCAGGGACAAAGCATCAATAGAACCAATCTAGAAAAAGTTTCTTGGTCACCAGAAGCTGCTTCTCCTGTTATCTTGACATTTGTTAAGCAAAATCTTTTTTTTTTTTAAAGTTATCAAACCATCTTTAGCTGGCATTAAATTCTCCAGCTTTATATCCTTTACCTGTCTTTTACTTTGTCTTATACTGACTTTGATTTTTCTCCAATCATATTAGAGTCTATAGGTATCCTTTCTTATAGCAATCTGGCAAACACATAAAAGCTGTATTTTCAATATGCAATAAAAAAGTATTTTGCAAAAAGTGCAAGGTTTTCGTGCCTGCTGGTGTAGCTGCAGGGATAGCTTCATGAATTTGCTTTTCTTTTTTTACAATGGTCCTTAAACAGGATTCACTTATCTTGAAACGGTGGCAACCACAGCTGCAGACCTCAATCTACGATACATATCAAGCAATTCAGCTTTTTCTTGTAATGTTATGACTTTTCTCTGCTTCTCGGGAGCACTTCCAGCATCATTACCTGAACTTTGTATGGGTCCTATGATGTTATTCAAGGTTTAAGGTATCTCGCTAAACACGATGGAAATTACGCGAGAACCGCGAGCGATCACATTCCCGCGATACGAGATTTACCGGAGAGACACACCTGCTCAGGTGGGGATGATTGGCGTCTCCGGTGTTTGAAGCCGAGCCTCACAACAGTCGAGCTCCACACCGTAGCAACAGGAGGTGGCTATGAAATTATCACAGGACTACGGTATGTACTACTGTTAATTTTATGCAGTTATGACTTAATTCTGCACCTTTTCGTTTGTTTACACTTCTCTCGACTGCAAATGAGGCCATGCACAGTCTGTGTTTGTGTGCATACATTTTGACAAATTTTAACTTTATAGAAGATTTGTGTATATTTTATGGTAGTAAATGATAAAATAGACTAATAGCTACATATATTTTATGAGTTCTTGATGTACCTAACTTTCTCTTAATTTTTTCGACATTTCCAGGCTCTGCAGTTTGTTTGTGAGTTTTTTCAAATTGTTGCAAATCTCAAAAATTTTTCCTAACATATTTATTGAAAAAAAAAGTGTATAAGTGGAGCCCCACAATTCAAACCTGTGTTTTTCAGGGTCAGCTTTATATTAAAATTAAGAGCTGTTTGTTCATCACCCTAAACAATGATAATACCAACAAAAACAACAACACAATCATGAACACATTTTTAGTCCACACAACCACCAATGGGAGAATAGATAACTGTACTACAATATTTACACAAGGTATTATTTCCAACAGAGAAGTTAAATAAGCCATATCAGCAGTAGGTGAATCTTAGCAATATAATATTAAATGACAAAGTCTCAAACAACTAGATATAACATGATATCTTTTATAAAAGTTAAAAATTTGAAATACAATAGAAACAAGAAGACAAGGGGTACATGTAAATGCAACAAAACTATATTAAAAGGAAAACAAGGAAATGACAAACACATGATTTTGTGTTACAGAGTATGTTCACAGTTATGTAGTACATTATTAAAAGTAGCTAACTAATTAATAATGAGAAAATGTTGTGAATCAAGGATTATAGTTAATCCATTCTCTGAACCTAGGCACTTAAATTTATAGACTCCAAAGTTATATATAGTTTTAGGAAAGCATTTCCACAAACATAAAACAGGAGACCTGATTTAATAAGTATTTCTCCTTAAAAAATGGAAGTTTTTAGTTAACCATAAGCTCAGCAGAAGCTAATTACTATCATAGCTGTGTAAAAAGTTAAAGTGAATTCTGTGAATTGAAAACTTGTAGCATTCCTCTCAGGTAAGGTTCTTCTACCACTCACATCACTCTACTGTAATCTTAAGTTAAATACTAGAAATATTTGTGAAGGCAACTTTGGAGAGGAGCTTTCCCAAATAAGAAACCATTGGTTGCTGTGTAGCTTGGTGGTTAAAGATATATATTTTTGTGTTTTGAAATATGAATTCAAATCTTGATTTCAACCATTTACTAAATATATTGGACAAATAACTTCAAGTCTCCTAAACTTAGCTTCCTCCTTGATAAAATAGGACAGCAACATTTGGGATAATGCCATTAGTACAGTGCCTTAACATGTGATAATCTCACAAGAAATGAACTATTGTCATGTTTGATAGTTTCTACTGTTTTCCTGGAACTTTGAGAAGGAGGCTTACAGAAATCATTGTTACATGAAAACTATTTAGAGGAAACAAGGAAATGTTGCTTAGAGAATATTTTTAGGCTAGGGTAGGATACTCTAGAGTACAGAAGTGAGAGGTCTGGGGATTAACGTGGTATTTTTTTAAATTAATTTATTTTTGGCTGCGTTGGGTCTTTGTTGCTGTGCTGGGGCTTTCTCTAGTTGTGGCGAGCGGGACTGCTCTTCGTTGCGGTGTGCAGGCTTCTCATTGCTGTGGCTTCTCTTGTTGCGGAGCACGGGCTCTAGGCCCACGGGCTCAGTAGTTGTGGCTCACGGGCTCCAGAGCACAGGCTCAGTAGTTGTGGCGCGTGGGCTTAGTTGCTCTGAAGCATGTGGGATCTTCCCAGACCAGGACTCGAACCTGTGTCTCCTGCATTGGCAGGCAGAGTCTTAACCACTGCAGCACCAGGGAAGTCCCTAACATGATTTTTAAAAAATACATTAACGTTTTGTGATTTAATAGATACATTAAAGCCATTTGGGTTTGCTTGAAAGAGCACAACTAGGACCAGTTGAAGGAGATTACTAGAAAGCAAAATTGAAATTAGAATAAGAAAGAATTTTCTAATTAGCTATCTAAATTTACAATAAATCACTTGATAAAAGAAAATATTTTACAACTAAAAATGTTAAAACAAAAGAGACCAACTTTTTAATATAGATCCCAACACTGAGTAATAAGTCACCTATACATCCCTTCCTTCTTCAGTGTTTGGTGATAGAAAACAAAGTAGAGATGTGAAAATTAACAGATGACCATTTCCTCAAATAAGGCTGGGGATTCTTAGTGCTTGAGCGCTGTGTTTGTTTCCTATGACTTATGTAACAAAATACCACATACTTGGTGGCGTAAAACAGCAAACATTTATTTCTCAAAATTCTCCAGGCCAGATATCAGAAATCAATTTCACTATGCTGAAATCAAGGTGTTGGTAGGGCTCCATCTAGAAGCTGTGGGCAAGAATCTGTTGTTTTCTTTTCTAGCTTCTGTTGGCTACCAACATTCCTTGGCTTGTGGTTGTATCACTTCAATCCTTGCCTCTTTAATCATGTTGTCTTCTCCTTTTCTGTTGTCAAATCTCCCTCTGCATCTGTCATATAAACCCAGTTATGATGGCATTTAGGGCCCACCGGGATAATCCAGGATAATCTCTCCATCTCAAGATCCTGAATGAATCTCATGTATAAAGTTTTTGTTTTGTTTTGTTTTTTTCCAAATGAGGTAACATTTACAGTTTCCATTGATTAGAGTGTAGATATTTGGCGGGGGGAGGGTGGGGTGGGGTAGTGGTGGTGAGAGAGAATAATTCAATCTAGCACAGGTACCTTCAATTTGAAACAGTTGATTTGATCACAGTTGTTTTAACTGATTAAGCCTATGTTTTTAGAGCACAAACCTATTCACATGTCATTATAATTTTGGCATATTCCTCAAAAAGTTTTATGAGAAGTTAATGCTTTACCATCTAAGTCAGTACACATGATGATTAGAATAATCAAGATTATCCATATTTGACATTAAGTATTATGGTGTGTTGAATTACTTAATTAGCATAAACTTAAAAGTTCTTAGATTTTCCCATGTAGGCTCCAGATAGGCTCAGATAGGCAAAGAAGAAATTTATTCATTTTCTTTTAACTGAATTCATTTTTTACAAGTCCACATTTTCACTTATTAGAGATAACTTTATCCATCTTAGGCAAGTGACCACTTAACTAAGTTACAACTCAGTCTTTTTTGGGTTACTACTCAGTCTTTTCAGAATTCCTTTTGGTCTCTTCTAAAGGTGGGCTATGTCATTCTGGCAACAAGCTGGAGATGGCATGGGGTAACTTCTGAATCTTTTGCTTTGCTTCACAAACTCCACGGAGGTGTAGTTTGCCTCTCCTGGTCCCCACCATCACTTGCTGGTATCCCCTGATGAACCCCTGCACTAGGGTCTTAGGACTCTGTATTATGTCTTAGCTTAGTCTTTTAGGTCTATCATCTTGATCTCAATCACATTTCTGCATTTTTTGTGGTGTATAAGTGGGTTTTCCAATAGTGAAGATATGGGCTTTTTTTCTGAGATGGGGTTTTTCAGGCTGTATCTTGAGCAGACTAAAATATAATCCCTTCTGCTCAGGCAGTCTACTTTAATTTAGGTTTCTATTACAACTTTATCATTGAGGCCAACCCTCTAGCACCTAGGAACTTTCTAATGAAGAGCATAGACTACCTAACTCCAGAATTCTTACTTAGTTTGGGGAAGATATGTTGTTTATGTCACCCTCTCTTCTTTATAATTTACAGTATACACTATAAACCATAAAGGGTTGGCAAACTGTGGTCCCTGGGCAAAATCCAGTCGCTGCCTGTTTTTGTACAGTCCTCAAGTTAAGAAAGGGTTTACATTTTCACATGGTCAGAAAGATAAAATTTTAAAAAGAATAATTCATGACATAAGACAAGTACATATATTTCAAAATTCAGTGTCCATAAAGTTTTATTAGTACACAGCTACACTTATTCATTTACTTATTGTCTATGGCTGCTTTCAAGCTACAATAGCAGAGTTGAGTAATTGAGACAGAGATCATTAACTCCTAAGGCCTACAATATTTACTGTTTGGTCCTTTGCAGAAAAAGTTTGCTGACTGACCCCTGATATAAGTGGTTTACTCAGAGTCCTCGAACTTTGTCCTTTGTATGTAAAGATAAACTTTTGGAATGGATAAAACAAAACAAAAATTTTCTCTCTTAAGTGACTGGCTGTTAAAACTGAAAGACTTGGGTTCATGAATATTATCTCTGTCTCACATTAACAAAAATCTACTTAAGGGTTCAAATAACCAAAAATTTGTCCTCATTTTCTTTATTACTCATACTCTAAGGGCAGTAGATGAAGAGGAGCATGCTGTTTCTTGAATGGTGAAGAAAGGTTAGGGAAAAAGTAAATTGAGAAAGCTCGGTTGCTGGTAGGCAACTCACGTTAAAGCAATTTATTTGAAGTTTGCTCAAAAATAATTAACCTTTATGAATACATTTGAGGAAAGTTTACTTTGTGCTTTACAGAGTCACACCTGCATGAAATGACAAAAATTATGTTTAGGTTAGAACTATACATGATAAAATTATTCAGTACTCAGTGAATCAGAAGACTTTCCATTAACAAAGGTAAAAATCTTGCCAATCTAAAATGATCATCAAATTAAATCCTCAGGCCAAGAACTATAAAGCTTACAATCCTTTTAATTTCTCTCTCAAGATTTTTAATATATCTCACATTGGCTGTCCAATCATACATATATACATGCATACACACAGACACTTGTATACATATATGTATGTGTGCATATATATATGTATAGATGTATATATGTATTAAGATAGATAATGTATATAGTGAAGATATGTTTGTGTGCATGTGTGTATGTACACCCTATATTAGTATGCATACTTATATTAGTATGTACACATTACATCTCTATCTGTAGGTAGATATTAGGTCATCCAATTTATATATCATAAAGAATGAAAACAAACAAATCCAGCAGTTAGGCTACAGTTGGCCAAAATTATGGTTTGAGTTTCTAATTGCCTAATTATTAAGTCTTGTTTCTAAGGATTTCTGGAAAATATCTACCATATACAAGTGGCTTTATTCTTTTTATACTTTGTATTCAAATCTCATTCATCACCTAGAATTAATTATATATCTGTAGAATCAAAACCCATTATGTTTTATAAGTGTATGCTGTTTTAATTTGGCTTAGGAGACAGATTTTCAAGGATGAATTGGGTGCTATGTTTCAGCTTCTAGTTGACAATAAAATACTATATAGAAGTTGTTCTCTTAACCGTAGTTGTCACTCGCAAGCCTATTTTAATACATTACTATATTAAATCTGTATCTCACTTTTTTCATTCTACAAATCCACTTGAGAGAGTTTTTAAAATGTTTGTTTTGGCAGGGAGAGAGTAAAAGAGGTGATAGAAAATAAAATTGAATTTATGCATTTTCTTCATATGAAAGTATCAATGTGCATAGAGTTCAAGAAAATTGTTTTATTTTGAAAATAATTTTTCCAGTTCCCTTTCCAAGATGTGATGTCTTCAGTTATGCTTCCTCAATAAATTGGATGCAGTTATCAATACTTCTACTATTCTTGAAGATAAAGCCAAACTCTTCCCTTAAAAAAATTGTTATTTTTTGAATCATCAACAGTAGTAAAAGAATTCTATGCCATATAGAAAGTCACTGGTTAGATGGTTCAATAATATAGTAGTCTTTCCTGTTTAAGTAACACTAGTTATAGTTTACCATGTTAACCTTGAACAAGAGGATACTTTTAGGAGGCTGAGTAGATTATATTTCATGCTTCATTACAGTGTGTATATATATTGTGAAGTATATGCTATTATTAATATATATGGAGATAATTCATAGTCTTTAGAAACTGCTACTCAATTATTATATACAACAAAATAAATGATGTGTGCATGTTCATATTCATGAGTGTGCAGTAGTGCTATGAAGCATAAACTTTGGCAGAGATCTGTGTCTGCGTCCCAGCTCCTTGCCAATCTTAGGTAAATACATCTCCTGAGACTCAGTTTTGTCACTTGTAAAATGCCAATCACGTAAGATTTTCATGATGATTCAAAGTTATACGAAATATGTATCATATATTTAAGGCTTAAAATTTAGTGCCCACCCACTCCTTCTAAACTTTTTACAGCACAATCAGCCCTCAGGATCCGTGGGTTCGCATCCATGGATTCAAACAAGCAGGAATCCCGTATAATGTTTATGATCCTCGGTTGGTCGAATCTGCAGAATGCAGAGCCCTCAGGTATGGAGGGCTGACTGAGGGACTTGAGCATCCTTGTATTTTGCTATGGGAGGGCTTCTGGAACCAATGCCCCGTGGATACCGAGAGAAGACTATATGATTTTAATTACTGTCCTCAATTTTTAAAAAGAACTATGATTACCATTCAACATAACCTTTAAATTTTAACTCCTAAATTCTACTTCATCAAATAACCAATTATCCCTGAAATCTTTCTTTTTCTTTTTTTCTTTTTAAGCTGACATATTAGAGCTAAACAATCTCAGAGTAATTCTTACTTATGCTACAATAAACACTGCGTTTGAGTGTAAAGATCTTAGATATCCTCTAGTCAAACATCTATATAAACTCACTTCACAACACTCATGATGATTGTTCATTCAGCCTCTGCTTTTCATGCTCCACCAACAAGCAATTTACCAATCCTGAGACACAACATCCAATTTTAGGCAGTTCTAATTATTAGATATTTTTATATAAGGAGAGCCAACCTACAGTTCTGTGTAACTTTATTCAGCCCATCATTCCATATAAAAGGTAGATAACTCCTCCTCTAAATCATCTCTTTTCTAGGCTCAACATAAGCCTCCTTGTCCCTTTCATCAAGACAGTTTCCATCTTCTTCCCCACTGAGGTTCCTATTACTATTACCGAGGCAGGAACTGTTCTAAGTACTTATCCTCTCATTTAGTGATCACAGCAACCCTATGAGGTGGGTGTCGTCATTGCCCTTGCCCCACCCATTGTTGCAGTTAACAGACGGAGACAAAACAAAGAATGGTTAGTGGCTTGGCCCGAAGTACACAGCCAGTATGAGGTAAAACTTGGCACTCACTCTGGTCTGTCAACTGAACTGTTAAGTATAATGCGTAACATGTTAAGTATAACATGGAAGGGCTCAATTTTATAAATGTTCTCTAAAGATTCTGAATGTGACTTCACTGAAGGAAAGGACTTTGCTTGTTTTGTCCTGAACACTTTAATAGAGATCAAGAAATAAAAAAAATGAAATAACGTAAACTTATTTTTCTCTGTAAAACAGAGCAAGAATGCCAATTTTGGGAATCAACTATAATTTCTACTAAAGTGTAATAAATTTCCCTTTAAAATCCAGAAAGACTTCAAGAAACCCCTTAAAGAGCCTCTATTTCTTTTTTTTTTGTTTTTAGGGTGGTCCATTAAACTATTCAGTTTATTTTATAATTTATTGATATTTATTCAAGGAGCACTGAATGTAACAGAGCCCATATTTTCGAGGACCTCACAGTCTAATGGAAAATTTATAAACTAAAAAATTCAGTATAGTATAACACATACAGTAATAGAGGACCACAAAAGAGCAGTAGACATACAATGAGAAGGAACCTCTACTTCTGAGAGAAGTAGATGAGAATAGTGAATGGAGTCCCCCCTTTTTTTTTTTGAGAGTGAAAATACCTAATGGAAAGGAGGAATGCTGATCTCTCTTCTTTCTGGAATGTGAACAGGGGTCCCATATGAAAAGTTAAATAAAACAACTGGAAAAATATGACAAGGATTTAAAAAATAGATTTAATTACTGTGGTATTTTTGGCCATTTGGAAATGATTATCTGGATATATAACTTGAGAAGGCAGTTTGAACTGAATCTGGTATTGGTAGGAAAGGGTGCCGTAATCAATTAGTCATGCCTGCCATGGGCTCAGAAGTGTGTAGGAGCAGCATGTATGCTCTACATTTGCTATTTCTCAATACGGTACTATCTGGTCTGATCCCTTTTACTTTTTTGTGAAATCCAAGGATGCGTTAATACAGAGTCATGAAGAAATAAAGAACATGCTTCTGTACCTATCAGTTTTGGTTACTATCCAATAATAATTCCCACTAGCTATCAGTCTTCTTTAGGAATGTCACCTCCATACTTCTTCTAACTCAGCTTTCCACTGTCCCTTGCCTCTTCAAAAGTACCTCCCACCCCCCAACACACACAAAGCACGCTAAAAAAGCATCCTTTCTGCTGTGTACTAGGACTACTTTTTTCATGAGATATGAATTCTACCTATAAAAAGAGTATATGTACCTTACTTTAACTGAATCCTGACCCCCTTAGGACATTTTCTCCATCAAATAATTAAGAAAAACTTGCCTTTTCCTATGGTCCTCATAGCTGAGGAGTGGGTAGTAGCTTAAGAGTCCTCCTCACTCACCAGAGCCACTCAATACCTTCATTCTTATATCCTCACTTGAACTCTTGCTCCTTTCAGAGCTATAAAACTCAGCAATCTAGTTCTCTATACAATTGCTCATTATCAGTTTTATAGTCATTCTTTCTCATTCAATGAATATTTTGGTATGTGTTCTACAGTTAATTTTTAAAATCACTCCAGTTTTCTCAGTTGTTTTAAATATGACTATGGAAAACCTACACAGTGTCTTAGCAGTTCATATCATGTGATATGACCTCTTTTCAACATCAGTTTCCCTCCCCAATGTCACATGATGAATTTTATCCTTACTCATTCCACTTATGAAATCTATAAGCCCTGAAATTCCACTATCTGATGATAGTTTTCATAGCAAGTTTTTGTTGTTGTTATTTTTTGCTGTGTCACACCTACCACAATGGTTCAGCTTCATTAAGATCAACAATCCCTTGACTGCTTTTCTTCTCGATACTTTTACTTGCTTTCTTAAACAGGTAAAATACGTGTGTTTTGGAAACATCCTCAATTCCTGTGCCTCATTTGTTTTTCTAATTCACCATTCTGAAAAAAATACGAGAACTTGGATGAGTTCAACTGTTCATCTACTCAACTTAATCTGGGTTGATCAGTGTTTTTAGAAACAAAACAAAAAACCAAACAGAATGTTGTTTTAATGGTATCAGCTTTTCTCCAGCTTCAAGGGGGCTTACAGCACTATATAGAGATATTTTTCAGTTTCCATGTTTACTCACAGAGAAAGATAGCAGGTATAATTTAGAAACTCCCTCAGCTTTCTGCCACCCTATGTCAAAATTTCACATATTCACCCCCATATCTTTTTCCAGTTAAGATAGGAATGATGCCTTTCTTTATCTGCTTACTGCTCTGATTCTGTGTTTCAACTCATCCGCTCCTGTCTCCTCACATACCTTGTACTGTTAATTTTCCCTCTTCTCCTGGTATCTTCTACCTCCTGCTCTATTGTCTTTTCCCTATATACAGGCAAATGTTCAAATTTCAATTCTCACCCAATTTAAAGTCACACTCTACATAACACCTTCTCTCTCTTTTAAATTCAAGTTTCCTGAGAGAATTGTCAACTGCACTGGCTGTTCCTCCTTTAGGAGGAAGTGCAATTGCTTGGCTCCCTGAACAACCACAAACTGACTGTGCTTTCCATGGTACTTCAAAATTTGTCTCAACAAGGACACTGTTGCTCCTGAGTCCAATAGACAGGGTGTTGTTCTTTTCTTACATAATGTCTCAGAAGTGTTAAAAATTGCTTGATCATTTTTCCCCATTGTTTGTTAAGGTATAATTTACACACAGTAAAACTGACCATTTTAGTGTACAGTTCCGAATGTGACAAATGCATACAATTATATAACCACCATTAAAGTCAATATACAGAATAGATCCCTTGTCTCCAAAATTGTCCCTGTGCCCCTTGTAAGCAACCTCACCCCCTGCTCAAACCTCTGACAACCAGTGATCTGTTTTCTGTCCTATAATTTTGATTTTTCCAAAATGTTATATAAATGGAGTCATACAATATGTTGTCTTTTCAGCCCAGCTTCTTTAACTTAACGTGAAAATGCGTTTGATATGCACTTCACCATCATATGGTGTGTGTATCAGTAGTTCACTCCTTTTACTGCTGAGTAGTATTCACTGTATGACTATACCAGAGTTTAACCATTCACCAATTTAAGGATATTTGGATTGTTTCCAGTTTGGGGAAATTCACAATTAATTCTATGTAAACATTTAGGTACAGATATTTGTGTGAGAGTAAGTATTCATATGTTTTGGGTAAATGCTTAGAGGTGAGATAGCTGGGTCATATGCTAAGTGTATGTTTAATTTTATGAGAAACTTTCAGACTGTTTCCAACATGGCTATACTTTCTGCACTACTGCCAGCATATTAGGGGAGTTCCAGTTGCTCCATATCCTAGCTATTATTTGGTTTTGTCAGGTTCGTTTTTGTCATGTTTTTCTCAGTTAGTCTAATAGGTGTGTAATGGTATAACATTGTGGTTTTAATTTGCATTTCCCTAAAAATAATTTACTTATTTCCATGTGCTTATTTGCCATCTGAATGTCTTCTTACTGAAACATTTGTTCAGGTGCTTGCTCATTTAAAAATTTGGGTTGTTTGCTTTTTTACTAGGGTTTTGAGAGTTCCTAATATACTTAGGATAAAAGTCCTCTGTCAGATATAATATTTGTAAATATTTTCTCCCAATCTATGGCTCATTTTTTTTTTATTATTCTAACAGTGTTTCCAAGAGTAGAAGGTTCTACTTTTGATGAAGTCTGGGTGTTAATTTTTTCTTTTATGGATTATGCTTTTGGTGTCATAGCTAAGAAATCTTTATCTAATTTTATTTCCTGTATGTTATGTTCTAGACAGTTTATAGATTAAAATTTTACTTATAGTTCTATGATAATTTGGGGGGCTTCTTTTTTTTGGTGTGTGGTATGGATCAAAGTTTAATTTTTGGCATATGAATATGCAGTATTTTTAGAACCATTTGTCAAAAAGACTACCTTACCCTTTGGAAAAAACAATCAACTGTATTTGTGTGGGTCTATTTCTGGGCTTTCCTATTGTATTGATTTATATGCCTTTTGCCAATACTGTCTTGATTACTGTGGCTTTATTATTTATCCTGAAATCAAGCAATATGAGTCCTCTGACTTTGTTGATCTCTTTCAGAAATATGTTGACTTTTATTTTAGTATCAACTCGTCTAAAAAAAAAACACTACTAGTATTTTGATTGAAGTTGCATTTAATAGATCAGTTTGGGAAAAATTGGCATCTTAACAATATTACATGTTCCAACCAGTGAATACGGTATATATTTCCATTTCTTTAGTTCATATTTTTAATTGGTGTTTTGTAGTTTTCCGTAGATATTGCACATAGGTTTTTTTTTTTAAGCTGTGTATGTAAGTACTTGGTGTTTTCAGTGTAATTATAAGTGGTACCTTTTATAATTTCAATTTCCAATTGTCCATTGCTTATATATAAAAATATGATTGATTTCTTTGAAAATATTGATCTTGTACCCTGCTACCACGCTAAACTCACTTTAAGTTCTACTACCTTTTCTGAAGATTCTTTGGGATTTTTATTGCAGATGATCATGCAGTCAGTGAAGTTTTTCATTTCTTCCTTTCCAGTCTGTATGCCTTTTCTCTTCTTACCTTATTTCACTGGTTACCATTTCCAGTAGAATGTTACACAGAAGGACCACTCCTTTTTGTGAACTTCTCTCCTTGGTTTTCTGACACAAATATCTATTGACCTCTAACTATTCCTTCTCAGTGTCTTTTAGTCCTCTTTCCTCTCTCTTCTGAATTTTTTCTTACTCCTTTTTTTTCTCTTCAGTTCATATATGTTCCCTTCAAACTGTTGTTCAACTCTCATGATTTTGATGTACATCTAAATGCTGTTTACTGCTGATGCAGTCATTCTTTTGAATCCCCTATCTACTTATCTAATTACTCTCACTCAATATTACAATGTATTTTCTCAAAGACATTTCAGATTCTGTAGGCCCAGAAAACAAAGTTTTTTCTTCCCTGTCCTGTGCTTGCTATCATAATAAATGATTTCACCAGCCATTCAGCTAGTCAGTTATAAGTCCTGAGAGTCATGTATGATGACTCCTTTATGCTTAACTTCTATGAGGTTAAACAATATAAAGTTGTCTTTTTTTAAAAAATTTATTTATTTTATTTATTTATTTTTGTCTGCATGGGGTCTTCGTTGCGGTGAGTGGGCTTCTCATTGTGGTGGCTTCTCTTGTTGCAGAGCACAGTCTCTAGGCATGTGGGCTTCAGTAGTTGTGTCATGTGGACTCAGTAGTTGTGGCTCGCAGGCTCAGTAGTTGTGGCTCGCTGGCTCTAGAGCACAGGCTCAGTAATTGTGGCGCACGGGCCTAGTTGCTCCGTGGCATGTGGGATCTTCCCAGACCAGGGATCGAACCCATGTCCCCTGCACTGGCAGGCGGACTCTCAACCACTGCACCACCAGGGAAGCCCAAAGTTGTCTTTTTTATTTGTCAAAATAGTTAAATATTGGCATTTTCATATGGTTCCACCTAATATATTCATCCAACTGCTCAATTCTCATGAATATCTTTGAAATTCATCCACTTCCCTTCATCCTATTGCCACTATCTCTATTATGGATTTCATCATCTCTATGTGAAATATATAATAATAGCCACTCAACTGGTCTCTCAATTGGACTCTGTCTAGTCTCTGTCATACCTTCTCCAATACATTCTTCAAACTGTAGTGGCATCTTTATTTCTATCCTATCTGTTCTATTTATTTGTGCATCCTTGGGAAAATCAAGGATTTCTCAGCTTCAGTTTTTCATCTGTATGTGAACTATTATAGTTTTATCATCTGCTTGTTTTAAGGTCCAATGAGAATACGTATGAGAGGACATTTTATAAAATATGAGGCTCTTTACAAAATGTTAGTACCTGGCATTGCCTAGTATGATTAAAGTCCTTTCTTATCAATGAATTCATTTTATGTAAACCAAACCAACAAAACTGCCTTTTACAATTAGGAAATGTCATACTGTTTGCCTCATATCCATTGTAACCATGGGACTGTATTATCACCAAGAATTAAACAGTATTTTCTTATGAATAAACTTTGAAAAATTTCACATGGGTGAATTTCTTAAGTGTTCAAGACAGCATGTCTAGACTCTATATATTAGATCTAATATGACATCTCATCCACTCAAATGACTTTATGATTAAGAGATTAAAATGGGGGAGGCATAAATTGGGAGACTGGGATTGACATATACACATTAATATGTATAAAATAGGTAAATAATAAGGACCTATGGTATAGAACAGGGAACTCTTCTTAATACTCTGTAATGATCTATATGGGAAAAGAATTTAAAAAAGACTGGGTATATGTATATGTATAACTGATTCACTTTGCTGTACAGCAGAAACTAACAACATTTTAAATCAACTATACTCCAATAAAAATTTTAAAAAAAGAGAGATTAAAATAGTTCTTATACTGGCATAATTACAATCTCAATTTTTAACAATGTTAAAAAAAGAATACATGATAATTATGATTCATATAACTCAGTGCATAAAAGTTATACATAAGCTAATTACGTAACTTAACAAAAAATACTTTTAAAAGTTACTTGTTTTCATACCAAATATGAAAAAAGTCTTACTATGTATTGAATTTTGAAAAATTAAATCAATAGCCATTCATGGCATATATAATGCACATTTTCTTTGCTTGTAAGTCATCTAACAGCTGCATTCTTGTAATTTTGAAGTAACTATATATTTGGAAACAATAGGCCAAATGAAGAGAGGTGATGTCTAAATGCGTATTTTACATTGAGCTCAAACTTAAGACAAGACCAAGAAAAAATATCTTAATGGCAAAGGAGCTTTTGCAGCAAAAAAGTTTATCAATTAAAAAAGCATCTATTTTTCTGCTCTACATACATATAAATTCATACAATATTTTAATTCATCACTCTAGAGTAAGAAATTTGAAGACTAGGACATTTTACAAAGAGCCTAAAGAGAGCCAGTGCTCAATAAGTATTTGTTTTTTTAAGTGAGTTAATAAATGAATAAATTGTTTACAACTTAGATGTCTGATAAATTTTATTCAGAAAACCTCTTTGGTTTTTTCATCAAGGATCTTGTCTTTACACGCACCCTTTTGTAAAGGGCAAACTCATAAAAGATCACTAACAACTTCAATTTTATTTTGTGTTCTCTGTCTTTGTAAACTATAGACTAGTAGTCCCCTCTCTGTTTCTCCAAGTCTCAGATTGTGTAATTGCTTTAAATTGTGATCACATGACCAGATACCTGAAAATTACCTGATCTATTTAATATAACTTGTTTAGCTGAATCAATTTAATTTCCAGGCCATATGTTCACACAATTATTTCACTTAATCCATTTCAAGGTGGCTTCCTCTTCTGCGCCTTGCTGATTCACCTTCCTTTGATTGATCCAACTCTGGAATAAGTAATGACCTACATGAGAATGTTAAAATAACACTGCTGAAAAATCAAAAGACACATTCTATTCATCTTCTCAGGCCAAGCATTCCAGGAATAAGTTGTCTTTAAATTCTGTGTCTTGTCTTTTTCTTTCATAGAAAATGAAAGGCTTAAAAAAGGTATGTCCTGATCATACCTACAAATTAAAATATGAATATTGGATTATCACTGAAGGTACAATAAATTCCAGTTAAATCAAAGTATGATCCATTACATTTTCTATAGTAATTTATCAAAAGTCCCCTTTCACTTTTACATGTGCTGTGCCAGACTGAACCCTTAAATATGACGAATTGATGTAATTGACCATTTTCCCACTAGAAATTTAGGCAGTTTTGTTTTCTCATCTTTTCACATTAATTTGATTTTTAAAGTTTTTTTTTGACTGTACCTGACTTTCAAAAGTTTTAGCTAGATTGTCAAATTTTATTTCAAAATCTAATTTTCTTAGGAAAAATAATGTAGATTCAAAAGGCATCATTCTGTTCTGCATAAATTAAGTCCAACTTTCCTCCTGTCCACTTTATGTACACTTTAAGGTGATCATTATATATAAAGGGAAGTGAAAGGGGGTGGAGGGACACTCTATCTTTGCATTAAATTTCCTTTTCTCCTCTTTCCTCATTCCTAGAGTCATGATGCAGTCACATTAGACTTTTCTTATGTAAGATTTCTATGCTATCAGAAAATACACTATGACTTTCTCTCTTTTTATTACAGATATTTATAGATTGATAGATGTGCAAAAATGCCAATTTCTTTACCTCATTTTCTTACATACAAGGTTCTGGCCTACCTTTGATAAGCTCCTTTTCACTTACTAATTGGTGTAGTCTAACACTGAGTTTCAGTTATTACTTGTGGGTATTTTTAAAAAATAAAACAATGTCTTTAGTGTTTCAAATAACTATGAAATCTTTGTATTTCAAAGAAGAGCCTTTGATATTAAATTTCAGATCATTGACAATTTATTCTTTCAAAAGAATGAACTTGACTTATGCAGCCTGACTTTTGGTAAAAAGCACTAGCCCTAGCTCTGGGAATACTATAACCTTACTATGTCCTTAACCCACTAAATCTAACAGATGGGTGGCAAATTCGTTTTCACATGGAGTATTACACCATTTGAGCTCTAAGCAGATATGAATATGTGAGACCTGTCAACTCCTATTGATCTACCTATTTCTTTCTGAATGTTTTAAATGTTTCTTGTTAATGGAAAGCACATTTCTCAACTTTATTCCCTACAGTATCAAGTAATGAAAAATTATTTGTTGATTGACTAAGACAACAGATACGATTTAATCTGCAGGGTATTTGAAAAAAGATCACATCATCTAAAAAATAGATACATCAAATTACATTAAACCTAAAGTACTGTAAGTTCTGTGATTAAAAAAGAAAAGTGTATCAGTCTGCAAGCTTAAATAATATATTCATTAATTCAACAAGTACTTGTTGAATGACCAATATATACAGAGTAATATGGGGGATACGTAACAGATGCTGTCAGGGACCTATCAAAATCTCCACACTTTGATTTCTACATATGTGCCCGCCATCAACTGTCAGCACTTTTCTTAATAATAACTTGCTTGCAAGTAAACCCTTAACTGGCTGTCTTCTCTGTCTTGCTTCCCATTCCTCTGGTGTTAATTCCAACAATGACATTCCAAAATAACTACTTGCATTTGAATCCTTGTCTTAAAGTTTGCTTCTCTGGAAACCAAACCAAGACAGATAGATACTGATGATGTAGATATAGATAAAGTATTAGATTTACATAATTCATTGTCACCATTATCATCATCATCATCAGGATGCTGGTCATCAATTCTGATTTGTATTTCAAAAATAATTCATTGTATACATTAAGGCCATATTTTATAGTCAGCATCTCTTCCTGTTGAAAGTTTACTAGTAATTTTCAATATTTGAAATGGTGATAACCCTAAGAAAAAATTCATTATACCAAGGAACAAAAAGAGGAACATAAAGTAATTCATTTTACGTTGATAAATAATTTATTGGCAGAGTAGTATCTTGTATATTTTAGACATCAGAGTATGATTAATAAAAAGTAATTTGTCTCAGTTTTATTTTAGTATCCTTATATTTATAGCCAATTTCAGTTGCAAATAAACACACAGTTTTGTCTTTATTTTATAAATAAGAATGTACAAACTAAAAGTAGGATTTTTAAAAATAAACATTTTCTTCTAAATGTTTCTAAATTATTATAATTCAATTATAACTCCTAATCTTTAAAAAATCAAGTTAATGTTTACAGCGTTAAAAAACCTCAGAATTGTTCCCAAGGCTATAAGAGATGTCACTGAAGCAAATGAAACTAAAGCGCTGGACGCTGTGTTCACATAGTTAAATGCTTTATAAAAAATAACTTAAAATAGTTGAAGACGCAAAAGAATTTGCAAAAATAATACTGAGAGTCGCTGCATACACTCGTGTACACTTCATCTATCTTTCCCTAATAATAATCTCTTACATATCCATAGAACATTGTCAGAACCAGGAAACTAAAAATATTGGTATGATACTAAAATGTAGACCTTAAACAGATTTCACCAGTTTTTACATGCACTCTGTGTGTGTGTGTGTGTGTGTTAGTGTATGCTTCTGTGAAATTTCAACACCAAGGTAGCTTTGAGTAAGCATCTTCACAATCTGGAAACAGAACTGTTCCATCACCACAAAGAAACTACTTAATATTACCCCTTGATAATTATATCCTCTCTCCATCCTAACTCCTGGCAATCACTGACCACTATAACTTTTTGAGAACATTATATAAATGAAATAATACAGTATGTAAACTCTTTAAGATTGGCTTTTTAAAATTCAGCATAATATCCTTGAGATCTACCAGAAGTTGTTTCAAGTAGCAGTAGTTTGTTGCTTTTTATTGCTAAGTAGTATCTCATTGTATGGATATACCACAGTTTATCTATTTACATGTAGAAGGACATTCATTATGAACATTTGTGTACAGCCAGTTTTGTGAGCGTAAGTTTTCATTTCTCTAGGATAAGTACTTAAGAGTGTATTTGCAAGGTGTATGTAAGTATATGTTAGTTTCTAAAGGAATGCTAAAGTGTTTTCCAGAATTGCGGTACCGTTTACACTTTTACCACAATGTACATGAGATCCAGTTTCTTTTCATTCTCATTATCTGTTAAATGCTTTTCTATCATATAAATCACATGGTAACTCTAGAACAATGATTCTCAAACAACCTTAGGTGTTTGTGCATAAAATCACAGGGAGTTTAAGATGCAGATGTTTCCATTATTGTTAATGATGATAGCCACAGTTTATTGTGTCTATAATGGGCCAGGTTGGCCCTAGGCTATTTAGTTCCCACAACTCTTTCAGGTAGGTTATTATTACCATCTTAATGATAAAAAAAATTTAAGCCTCAGAGTGACTTAATAACTTATTGATGATCACACATATCGTTAAGGAGAGTGTCAGAGTTCCAAATTCGGTTTGAATTCAAAATCAAAGTTATTTCATTAAGCCACACAAAAGATAAGAGAGGCTGAATGTTTCTGCCATAAGTATGAGTTGAAAATTATATAAGTTCACAAACAGGGCTGGACATGGAAGAATGACAGCAATTAATTTATTGGGACACATTTTTCTCTGCCAAAGTTAGTTTTTAAAATGCTCATGGCTAGTATGTAAGGTGAAAAAAGTCTAAGCCCTCTCAAATACCTTTGAAATATAAAGATCAAAGCACAAAGTTATAAAGACTAATGTTGTTTTGCAGAGAAAAAAGAACATTTTAATTAAATGTATCTCAAATATATGCAAGCTTATGTTATTTCTAGTATCAGAAATTTACTAAACTGATACCAGTAAAAAAGATACTTCTAAAAGTAACTGAGGCATGACCTTTTCTACATTAAATTTGGAACATTATGTCTTACAGCAAGCTTATATCTTGTAGAAACTAAACCTTCTGGACAAGTGCTCCTATGAGTATCAGATAATCAAAGGACCATAATCTCATTCAAGATAAAACATTTTTAATAGAAAATAATTGAATTTCCTATTGCTTGCCATAAACCCAGAAATTATGTTGGATATTCACTTAATATAACCAGCAGCCCATTTAAATGACATCTATGTAAATATTTGATGTACTGAATGATGTTGGATTTGTGCTCAGCTTTTGCTGGCATGTTAGCATCTGTCTTCAATCTGTTTAGAAGAATGAGCTCCCAGGTTCTTAGTGTTTATAAGCAGCTTTTCCCCATGGCAACAGGGAAACTTATTAGAAAATATGCTTTCTTCTAACCTTAAGAATTATAGTTTAAAATACCAGTTAGTAGGCTCGACTTTTAATCTAGATGTACACCTAAGTTGCCTAACCTGGAGCAGTAAAGCAGTGTGTCACCACACAAATATAATCATTCTTGTGGAAAAATACTGTTACTTAAAAACTACATCTCAAATGCAAAATCTCTGTCCATCCTCCACTCCTGTGATTGGAAATGGGCATTCACCAACTCTGTCCTAACTACTAATAACCCAAAGTATAATTATTAGCTGTATTTCCCTGCCTTCTGCATCTTAGATTTGCTCCTTATAGGACCCAAGGAGGATGGTGAAACTTGCTACAGCTAATTTACTTGGATAGGGCAGAAGTGTGAAATATTAATCCAGCTTCCAATAGCCTCCGTTATACTTGTGAAGTAGGCCCTGCAACACCAGGCCTATTCTGGCTTCGACGTGACTCTAGCCTCGTCCCTCTCACAGCTCTATTTATTGATCTTGCTCTTGGGCTTTCAAGTGGGCATAGCTCTTTCCTGCCTCAGGAAACCCAGGCAGTCATTCCCTCTTCCTGAAATGCTTTTGCCCAACCTCCAGCTGGTCACATCAGTGGGTCCCTCAAATTGACTTCCTCATACTTCCAAATCAACATCAGTGTTCCTGTTGTACTCTCTCATATATCCTCCAGTTTTAGTTCACAATTATAACTACAAAGCATAAGTGTTATTTGTGTGATTACTTGTTTAGTGGCTGATTTGTACTTTAAAGTGGAAACTTCGTCAGGGAAGGACAAATCTTTCCTCAACATATCTAGTGCCTCACCTGACACCCGCTGTATAGAAAAAGTTCAATAAATGTTTATCATGTGAATCATCTGTTCATAAATACCTGCTCTGATAGCTTATAGGAAATTTCTGAAAAGGTCACTGTTAAGCAAACCTTGTGTTTTAAGATAGACTCCCAAGTCAGAGCCAGTCAGGGATCAAGTTTCCAGATGAGGTATTCACTGACTTTGAACAAAATTGTACTATAGCTTTCTATAGGCTAGAAATACACGTTTATTAACTAATTCATGGACAATGTTATAATTATTAGGAAAATTATGTGATATGGGTAAGGTTTCATGTACAATGCTCAACAGGATTCCCTTTGAGCAAGTAAATATGTTAAACAGCCAAGATTCTCTACAATTCTGCAAAAACTTGTGTAAGTCCAATGGAATTAAAAAAAAATCATTAGTGAAAACATCAATCTTTTATTTCATTACACTTTTCCCTTTCATGGAATGTTTCACTCCCACCTTCCTGTATTTGGGGCATTATGGCTGTAACTGGGAGTTTGAAAAAATAATGTTACTTGCATTCTTTAATGAAGTGTTTTATTAGGAAAAAAATTAAAATCAGATTGTATTTGGTAAGATATTGCTATGGCAAAGATGGCTATCCAAATCTCACCTGAATAATAGATGAGGTAAGAAAGGCATTAATCATTTCATTTGAGTGACAAAATATTTTAATTGTCCACAAACTTTAAAGGTTCAGTATGATTTGGTCCAAGTGACATTATTTATTAATTCAATATTTGGCTAGTTTTCTAAAATGTATAACATTAATATAGCTTTGGTTTGGTATTATTCATATTTTTCCTAAATTAAGGGTTTAATATGGATATTAAAATGTATTTAACATTTTAACTTTTGAAAGAATCTATGCATATTTTAAAGGTCATCTTAAAACATTATTTTATCCTGGACCATTGTTAGAAAACTCAGTCACCTGGATAGGTAATAAGGTTTCACTGACAACGTTAGAAATTCTAGGTTTTAACTTAGACACTTGACAATCTTATATTAAAAGCGTATTTCAAATGTAGTTATGATTACTTAATATAATACAAACCAAAAGGAATTAATGACTCCAAATAAATTATATAAATTCTGCATATAAACTGGCTATATGTTTTATATTTCTTTAGAGTCTAAGAGTATGCTAGAATATGATCTTAGGCTACAATTTTTTATTTATATGAATCTGTGATTACCTAAAATAATATGAAAGTAGTGCAGATATTTATTTAGGTTAATGTCCATTAAAACTATTCTTCCCAACATAAAGAATGATAACTTTTTATCAAAATAAAGGGTGATCTGACATAGTCATATGTCAGTTTCCTAAAAGAAGTAAACAAAATTGTATTTGGTTTCCTTGAAGGACAAAGCTATAAATTTCTCTACAAGAAAATAGACAACTAGGTCAAAAATTTTAATGGCTATTTGATTTTCCTGATTTGACTATCTATTCTGAAGTGTACAGGTCTATACAATTGATATAGATAAAATTAGTTTTCTTGTTTGTAACTGCATCAAGTGAAAGTAACACTAAATCAGAAGGTCCTTGGGAACACTTGGAATTAGATTATGGTCAATGGGATACGTACGAAAACCGCTTTGTAAGACCCCAAGGGAGAGCTTCAAAAAGACAGCTATCCTTCAGAACACTTGCATATGTTAATTAGAAACCCAGACACATCTCAAGTGGGCAATTCTATAGAATATGCACCAGGGTCAGGAGCAGCAGGGACTGATGTTTGTAACATTGATTAGCGATTTTGTCAAGCAGGGTTTTCCCTTAAAGGGTACTGTACCAGGGCAGCTACAATAGTGTGTAAACTCCACTATTATGGACATTTTAGTGATGTTTATAAAAGAGGAGAGAGTTCAGCAATTTACCTAACCCTCACCCACAAGTGGGGCCCCAACTGCCACCCCAGCTTTTTCCCAAGGGACAGGGCTCCCAAGCAGTGCTGGAGAGGAAAGGTAACAGACAAGCAAATTGATGGTCAGTATTCTTCTCTTGTTTCTTATAGCCTTCAACTCAGCATGCTTCTATCATTCAGAGTTTATTGAAAGTTAGCTGAAAATTACTGCATGTTTTTCTACCATTTCAAACTAGTGAAGTTGGAGAGCACACAGATTTTAAATTAAATTCAAGGGAGACTAGTTTTTGCATAAAAGAAAAAATGTCCTAACAGGTGTAAGAAAATGGGATTCAGAGCAGGAAGACAAGCGAATGTTTTATAAAATTTGAACTGACTCACAACGATCAGAGTACAACTATCAGTGGCTTAGGGATTAGTCTTTAAAGATGACGATGATGGTGTCATGCTGATATGTACAAGCATCTCCCAAGAATTGACTGGCTTGTGTTTATTTAGAAAAGATTTCCTATAGGTTATCCCAGTTAAGCTTGATATCTTGTTAACAAAGAGTTCCTGCCCAAGGGCATCTCATAGACATTTCACATTATGGTAAACAGCAACATAAATTTTACACTTAGAAACCAGTCTGTTTATCACACCTTCCTAAGTTTCCCACCTTACGTGCATATTTGCAAGCCATTACAACATATCATTTGTTGGTTCACATCTCACACACCAGGACAGTGGAGCAGTTAAAAATCAGACATTAGTTTAAAAAAAAAAAAAAAAAAAAAAAAGATGAGTTTACCTCTAGCTGTAATTTTGCTGTAATTAGTATGAACTCAGAACACTTCTGTCACTTTTTTCATAGGCTGATAATTCTCAGTTAGCATACAGTGTAAAAAATGCTTTGCGACTGGAGATTTGTGTGGCAATGATTTTGTAAAAGAGAAATTATACCATCACCCCACTTCAAGGAAAAATGTGATTTCCAAATACTCATTGTCTGTTTTACATTTTTAAACATGTTAAAACAAACATGTCCAGGTGTCCAATTTATAATTTTGATTGCTTTTTTTTTTTCTCTAAGAGAAGTTAGACTTCTTGACAGAGATTGGCAATTGATGTTAATTGTCATAGTTCCATGAGAATTCCCTGCATGCTCATACCATCTAAATGTAAGGGTTAAATGAACTTCTATTGCTTGCTCAAAATTTTAATTAATAAAAATTAATATTTTAAAAGCGGCATGTTATCTAAAGGAAGTTAGGAAAAGAGAAATAGCAAAGATACCACTTAATGGTTAAGGCTGAAGCTGAGTTAATAAGTTAGTCAGCAGTGAGATTAGTTTTACAAGTTATCATAAGAATAAAACAAACAACAACAACAAAACTCAATAACCATAAAACATTTCTAATTTAAGAAAAGTTCATGAAGTAAATTTCAAGGTGAAGATCACTTGTAAATAAAATAAGAATAAAGATGTGATTGGACATAATCTCTAGTCACCTCATTGTCATACACAGAAAAGTTTTAATCTGCAGAATGAAACCTACATCTCTAATCCCCAAATTTAACCCATGGTCGTCAACCACCATCACTACCACCAACATTATCACTGTAATCCTCACCACCATAACTACTTTTTCCTTTTCATTCTCAGACTACTCCTCAAATACTTGAAAGTCTATTATGTGCCAAGCACTTCTTAAGCCCATAGCACTAAAACAAGGTGCATTTCAGCTACAACTTCAAATCTATTTCTCTGAGTTTTTAAGTACTTATAAATGTTCTTAACTTACTAAAAATTATGCCTCTCCAATTCCATATGTACTAAAAAGTGCTTTTAATAAATACTTTTAAGTCGCCTGTAGAACTAAAAAATGTATTTTAACTCTTATTTAAACACACTGGTTAGGTTTATATTTTAAACAAAGATAGAACTTGAAGGCCTTGCCTTTGAACAGAAAAATACATTTTTTAACTAAACTTTAAATTTTGAGATAAGTGTATATTCAGAGAACATCTGGATTATTTCTAGTTTTTGACTATTGCAAATAAAGCTGCCAAGAGCATTCATGCACAAGTTTTTGCACTTAAACAATTTTCATTTCTCTTGGACAAATTCCCAAGTGTGCATATGCTGGATCATATAGTAGATACATGTTTAGTTTTACAAGAAACTGCCAATTTATGCTCCAAATAACTTCAAATAATTTGCCAAAATGGCTGTACCATTTATATTATCAGCAGCAGCTTCTGAGTAATCTGGCTTCACTTCATCCAAACTAGCATTTGGTGTTGTCAGTATTCTTTATTTCAGGCATTCTGATATGTAACATCTCATTGTAGTTTTAATTTAGGTTTCCCTAATGGCTAAAAATGTTGAATATCTTTTTGTGTGCTTATTTACCATTATCTTTGGTGAAATGTCTGTTCATTGTTCATGTCTTTTGTCTGTTTCCTAATTTTTTTTTACTGTGAGAAATCTTTATATACTCCAGATAGTAGTCCTTTGCTAGATAAATTATTTACAAATGTTTCTTGTGTGTGTGTGTGTGTGTGTGTGTGTGTGTGTTTGACTTGCGTTTTCATCCTTTCAATAGGGTCTGTTGAAGAGCAAATTCTTTTAGTTTTGAAGAGGTCCAACTAATTGATCTTTCCTTTTGTCAATCATGTTTTGTTTTTGTTTTTTTAAAATAAATTTATTTATTTATTTATATTTGGCTGTGTTGGGTCTTCGTTTCTGTGCGAGGGCTTTCTCTAGTTGCGGCGAGCGGGGGCCACTCTTCATCACGGTGCGCGGGCCTCTCACTATCGCGGCCTCTCTTGTTGCGGAGCACAGGCTCCAGACGCGCAGGCTCAGTAGTTGTGGCTCACGGGCCCAGTTGCTCTGCGGCATGTGGGATCTTCCCAGACCAGGGCTCGAACCCGTGTCCCCTGCATTGGCAGGCAGATTCTCACACCAGGGAAGCCCTGTCAATCATGTTTTTGATGTCAAATCTAAGAACTCTTTGCCTAGCCCTAGATCTTAAATATTTTCTCCTATTTTTTCTAAAAGTTCTCTAGTTTGATATTTTTATATTTTAAGTCTGTGATCCATTTTGACTTAATTTTTATATCAGGTATGAAACTTAGGTTGAGATTGGTTGGTTGATTGATTTACCTATAAATGTCTGTTTTAACACCATTTGTCAGAGAAAGCTATCCTTCCTCTAACTGAATTGCTTTTGCTCCTTTGTCCAAACTCAGGTGGGCCTGTTTATGTGGGTCTATTTGCATTCTCTATTTGTTCTATCAATTCCTGTGTGCATTCCTCCACCAATACCACACTATCTTGATTCATTTAGCTATGTAGTAGGTCTTAATAGTGGATGGATTTAGTCTAACTACAGTATTTTTCTTTTTCAACATTATTTTATCTATTCTAGGGTTTGTGCCTTTCCAGATAAATTTTAGAATAAGTTTGTCTATATCTACAAAACATCTTGCTGAGATTTTGCTGGAGGTTGCATTAAACCTATAGATCAACTTGGGTAAAATTGGCATCTTTACTGTGTTGTCTTCCAGTACATAAACATGGCTTTTTTCTCCTTCTTAAACGTTTCTTTTTAAATTTCTTTTATCAGCATTTTGTAAATATCAGCGTATGAATCCTATAGAACAAATATAATTTTGACGAGTAAAATACTTCCCCCCTCCCCCATTTGAACTTTACTTAGAAACAAGACAAAAATCCCAGCAGTATTAATTTAGGGGAACAACAACAAAAAAAGCTTAAAAAACCATGGAGGGGCAGGAAAAGGAGTTGCGGAACGTTCAGAAGAGGAGGCAGAGGAAGTAGGAAGAGCCAGTATTCCACTGGGTGCCGAAGTGCGCGGAAGAGCTATTAATTCCACCGTGTGTCGAAAGTGCTTCTGCGTCTCTGCGGCTGAGGCGCTCCTTCCCGCTTCCTTCGCGGGCGGATCGGCAGCAGAGGGGGCGCTGTAGTGACTTGAGAAGGAGCTCTGGAGCCATGTCTGGCCAAGGACACGCAGAGCAGAGTGCCTTAGATTTACCCCAATCTCCCACCTTCACCATCACGCGAATGAAGAAGCTTTTAACTCTCCTGTCCAAAGTCCTCCGAGAATTTCTTCCCTTTCAGGAGGTCGTCTGCATACACGGTCGGGTGAGCGGTGGCCAAAGGCCAGAGCGTGTCAGACCTACGCATCAGGGCCTCTACGCGTCTGTGACCAGGGACAGGCACCCAGGTCCTCTCCATGGCCCCCAGGTCCCCTGGAGGTCACCAGTATAATGCTAGAGTTGGCGCACAAAGGGCCGCAGACCTTTCTGAAGTGTTTCCGACCGTAGTATTGAAGTGCTAGTTTTCCGTGAATACAGCGCTCTCTTGGAAGTTTCCATTACGATAAACAAGGGACTTAATGTCCACAGAGTGAAAGGTGAAAAGCAAGCTGCTCTCCCACAAATAGTATGTGGAAGCATTTTATAAGGTATTAGAGGCACTGTAGCACTGTTCATCCAAGGTTCTAGTTGACTGTTATGTGGCTACTACCAATTAAGTATTTAAACTTCGACAGAAACCTTCTGAAGGCATGTATCAAATTACATCAACAGTGGGAATGCCAAGCTGATTTTATGACTCCATACAGGTATTTTTGTTTCGATTTACTTTGTTTTATCTGGATCATTACAACTTTATAAAGCATGTTATTTTCAAGTACATTTGCTCTGTGGTCAGATAAAAATTATTTTGAGTCCTGGTTCTGCTGAAAAGTAAATGAAGGGCCTTAGCCAGTTTACCCTCTTTGATCACAGTTTAACCACGTCTTATGTGGAAATAATGGCCTCTCCTTCCTGGGGAAAGGAGGATCCTAATTGTGATGATGAAATGTGGTGCTGAGCACCTACATATTTAATCATTGGTACTTTATCACTCTCATAAACTTATCTGAAGTGGAAGGTTATTCATATAATGGAAGCAAGTTAAACAGCAGTACAAAATAAGATGGAACCATCAGGAAGGTAGAGTAGACATTCGTAAATATGGTATAATTTTAGAGGTTCGATAAAGGTCTTTCACCCAAAATATCTTTCACAACCTTTGATCCATCTAAAATCCTCGTGTTAAATTGAAGCTCTGTTTCTATTATTTTTCTGCTAAAATGCAGATACTCCTGGGCAAGATAAGACATTGAAACTTCGGTAGATACTAACAACATTTTATAAATTGCTTTATCAAAATAGTTTCTATGTGCAGTATTTTATCCTATGAGAGGAGATATATTGATGTTTTTAAGCATTTCTCAAGAAACGAAGTTTTGGTTGGGGAGCCTTGAAGGTGAGAACTGGCCAAAGTTGGGAGAGAATAAGACACGACACAAACATCTATTTGCTTATTTTCTTATAAAGGTGACCAAAGTATGAATCACTGGTTCTCAATCTTCCTGCATTTTAGAATCATTTTGAGAATTAAATGCATACAGCACATGCATACGTATACATACATACCTGCATACATACGTACCTACATATCTACCTATGCCATGGCCTTACCCCAGAGATTCTATTCTTCTTTAATTGGTGTGCAGTGGGCTTGTACATCAGTATTTTTTGACCCCTCACCTTGCCCTGTGATTTTCCATGCAGTTAGGTTTGAAATGTTCCTGTATATAAATTACAGAAACTGAATGAAGCGTTAGGTACATTGGAATGATCTCTAGATTGAGATTCAGAAGAAATGGATTCTAATTTTGAACTTTGTGAAAACAATTTGACTTTTCTAGATTTTCTCCTTCTCATTTGGAAAAATAAAATAATTCTATTGCATTTAATTATAAAGGTCCTTATAGTTCTAAAATGATGTGATTCTCAATATCAAAGATGTTTTAAATTTTTCCTTCCTTTGGCTATTTGAATCAACATTTGGACATAGACTTAATTTGACAGATTCCCCCCAAAGGGGTATTAGATTAATGGATAGTTAGAGACAATTTATATATCCTGTCCCCAAAGTAAAGCTTTATCAGACATCCTGAAAGGGATCTGGGTACATTAGGGAAAATAACATTTCCATTCCAGATTCAATACTGATCCATCAAATCTGTTCGCCTGCTGTCAGCAGAAGTTATTGCCAGATGCTTGAAAGGAATGGCCAGAGCATTCGTGAATGCCCCCAGTTAGCTGCACAAAACTTAACTGTGGGGAACTGTTCTCTCTTGTTCCTCCAGATACTGCTCAGACATTATGAATTATCAGCTTTAATTACATTTTTTTTTTTTTTTTTTTTTTTTTAGGATATCTATAATCTCTTTAATTTCTATTTGATAAACACTTTTTTTTATAATTGATAGACTCATCCAATAATTTGGACATTCCCAGTTTCTTTTCGTTTTCAAATTCAGGAAGTATATTCATACCTCTTGCTAAAGTTTAACGTTAATCAAACATACTTTCGGTTACTTGCTCTCATTTGTTATAAGTAAAGGGATAGGACTTCTATTAAGCATGCAGCTTTGTATATAGTCGTGATTTTTTAAAAACTTTTTCTTAGTTCAAAATATCATCCCAAACATATAAGTTGCATAAAAATGTGTAATCTATTTGCACAATGATGCTTTATGTTTCAGCATGTTGTGTTTTGTCATTTGATGTCATTATCTTTTAACATTTGACAAACATCTTTAATTTGTATGAAGTGCCTTGCTTGCATTTGATCTTGATGCCCCTCAGGATTAGTATTTGTGTTTTTTTTTTTTTTTTTTTTTTTTTTTTTTTTCCACACACACACACTGTATTTTATTTTTACAAGAGATAGATAGACTGACACCAAGCATTGTACATGGATGACCACAACAAAAGCAACAATGATTGCAATTACCAAACATGAAACACACTTATACTATGTCATAATATTGACATTCAGTCCAGTAATCCTCCACTGTAACAGCTCCTTTACTTTGCAGTGAAAATTGATTTGTATATTCTTTTCCTCTGAGTCCTTGTGGGATTTTTTTTTTTTAATTCAGGCAGAAAGTCACAAAAATTATACTCATCCTCATCAGTTCACTCAGTCCCATGTAATTAATTTCTTTTTTTTCATCTTGATCTTTTGTTAGCAGTTTTATGAGTTCATCAGTTTTTCATTAGAGTTCTGAAAATGCTTATTCATTCAGTTCAGCAGTACAGTCAGTTACCAGAAACCTGTACTTGTCAGAGTCTTTTCCATGAATTTCTTGAAGATGAAACTCTTTTATAGGAACATATTTGCAAAATCATCAGAGTACACCCAGAACTGTCTGTAAATGACAAAAGACTTAAAAATGACCATGGTTAAAGATTTGATGAAAGTTCATAATAATGCAGTTGACAAGAAAATTAGTTATTTCTGAGATATACATTTTAAAGTAATAACTAGGATTATTACTTATAACATTATACCAGAACATATAAGATTTTTAGACGTTTCCTGTAATGTCTGAAACATTTATATTAACATATTTCCATACATATTTCCATACAAATACAAATATAAGATTTTTAGAAATTTCATGTAATGTCTGAAACATTTATATTAACATATTTCCATACATATTTCCATACAAATACAAGATTTTTAGAAATTTCATGTAATGTCTGAAACATTTATATTAACATATTTCCATACATATTTCCATACAAATACAAATATAAGATTTTTAGAAATTTCATGTAATGTCTGAAACATTTATATTAACATATTTCCATACAAATAACCCAATGAAAGTTTAGTATTAGTTGTTTTGTTTGTTTTTTTATACTGCAGGTTCTTATTAGGCATCAGTTTTATACACATCAGTGTATACATGTCAATCCCAATCGCCCAATTCAGCACATCACCATCCCCACCTCATCGCAGTTTTCCCCCCTTGGTGTCCATATGTCCATTCTCTACATCTGTGTCTCAACTTCTGCCCTGCAAACTGGCTCATCTGTACCATTTTTCTACGTTCCACATACATGCATTAACATACGATATTTGTTTTTCTCTTTCTGACTTACTTCACTCTGTATGACAGTCTCTAGATCCATCCACTTCTCAACAAATGACTCAATTTCGTTCCTTTTTATGGCTGAATAATATTCCATCGTATATATGTACCACAACTTCTTTATCCATTCGTCTGTTGATGGGCATTTAGGTTGCTTCCATGACCTGGCTATTGTAAATAGTGCTGCAATGAACATTCGGGTGCACGTGTCTTTTTGAATTACGGTTTTCTCTGGGTATATGCCCAGTAGTGGGATTGCTGGGTCATATGGTAATTCTATTTTTAGTTTTTTAAGGAACCTCCATATTGTTCTCCATAGTGGCTGTATCAATTTACATTCCCACCAACAGTGCAAGAGGGTTCCCTTTTCTCCACACCCTCTCCAGCATTTGTTGTTTGTAGATTTTCTGATGATGCCCATTCTAACAGGAGTGAGGTGATACCTCATTGTAGTTTTGATTTGCATTTCTCTAATAATTAGTGATGTTGAGCATCTTTTCATGTGCTTCGTGGCCGTCTGTATGTCTTCTTTGGAGAAATGTCTATTTAGGTCTTCTGCCCATTTTTGGATTGGGGTGTTTGTTTCTTTGATATTGAGCTGAATGAGCTGTTTATATATTTTGGAGATTAATCCTTTGTCCGTTGATTCATTTGCAAATATTTTCTCCCATTCTGAGGGTTGTCTTTTCGTCTTGTTTATGGTTTCCTTTGCTGTGCAAAAGCTTTGAAGTTTCATTAGGTCCCACTTGTTTATTTTTGTTTTTATTTCCATTACTCTAGGAGGTGGATCGAAAAAGATCTTGCTGTGATTTATGTCAAAGAGTGTTCTTCCTATGTTTTCCTCTAAGAGTTTTATAGTGTCCAGTCTTATATTTAGGTCTCTAATCCATTTTGAGTTTATTTTTGTGTATGGTGTTAGGGAGTATTCTAATTTCATTCTTTTACATGTGGCTGTCCAGTTTTCCCAGCACCACTTATTGAAGAGACTGTCTTTTCTCCATTGTATATCTTTGCCTCCTTTGTCATAGATTAGTTGACCATAGGTGCGTGGGTTAATCTCTGGGCTTTCTATCTTGTTCCATTGATCTATGTTTCTGTTTTTGTGCCAGTACCATATTGTCTTGATTACTGTAGCTTTGTAGTATAGTCTGAAGTCAGGGAGTCTGATTCCTCCAGCTCCATTTTTTTGCCTCAAGACTGCTTTGGCTATTCGGGGTCTTTTGTGTCTCCATACAAATTTTAAGATGATTTGTTCTAGCTCCGTAAAAAATGCCATTGGTAATTTGATAGGGATTGCATTGAATCTGTAGATTGCTTTGGGTAGTATACTCATTTTCACAATGTTGATTCTTCCAATCCAAGAACATGGTATATCTCTCCATCTGTTGGTATCATCTTTAATTTCTTTCATCAGTGTCTTATAGTTTTCTGCATACAGGTCTTTTGTCTCCCTAGGTAGGTTTATTCCTAGGTATTTTATTCTTTTTGTTGCAATGGTAAATGGGAGTGTTTCCATAATTTCTCTTTCAGATTTTTCATCATTAGTGTATAGGAATGCAAGAGATTTCTGTGCATTAATTTTGTAACCTGCAACTTTACCATATTCATTAATTAGCTCTAGCAGTTTTCTGGTGGCAGTTTTAGGATTCTCTATGTATAGTATCATGTCATCCGCAAACAGTGACAGTTTTACTTCTTCTTTTCCAATTTGTATTCCTTTTATTTCTTTTTCTTCTCTGATTGCCGTGGCTAGGACTTCCAGAACTATGTTGAATAATAGTGGTGAGAGTGGACATCCTTGTCTCGTTCCTGATCTTAGAGGAAATGCTTTCAGTTTTTCACCATTGAGAATGATGTTTGCTGTGGGTTTGTCATATATGGCCTTTATTATGTTGAGGTAGGTTCCCTCTATGCCCACTTTCTGGAGAGTTTTTATCATAAATGGGTGTTGAATTTTGTCAAAAGCTTTTTCTGCATCTATTGAGATGATCATATGGTTTTTATTCTTCAATTTGTTAATATGGTGTATCACATTGATTGATTTGCGTATATTGAAGAATCCTTGCATCCCTGGGATAAATCCCACTTGATCGTGGTGTATGATCCTTTTAATGTGTTGTTGGATTCTGTTTGCTAGTATTTTGTTGAGGATTTTTGCATCTATATTCATCAGTGATATTGGTCTGTAATTTTCTTTTTTTGTAGTGTCTTTGTCTGGTTTTGGTATCAGGGTGATTGTGGCCTCATAGAATGAGTTTGGGAGAGTTCCTTCCTCTGCAATTTTTTGGAAGAGTTTGAGAAGGATGGGTGTTAGCTCTTCTCTAAATGTTTGATAGAATTCACCTGTGAAGCCATCTGGTCCTGGACTTTTGTTTGTTGGAAGATTTTTAATCACAGTTTCAATTTCATTACTTGTGATTGGTCTGTTGATATTTTCTGTTTCTTCCTGATTCAGTCTTGGAAGGTTATACCTTTCTAAGAATTTGTCCATTTCTTCCAGGTTGTCCATTTTATTGGCATAAAGTTGCTTGTAGTAGTCTCTTAGGATGTTTTGTATTTCTGCGGTGTCTGTTGTAACTTCTCCTTTTTCATTTCTGATTTTATTGATTTGAGTCCTCTCCCTCTTTTTCTTGATGAGTCTGGCTAATGGCTTATCAATTTTGTTTATCTTCTCAAAGAACCAACTTTTAGTTTTATTGATCTTTGCTATTGTTTTCTTTGTTTCTATTTCATTTATTTCTGCTCTGATCTTTATGATTTCTTTCCTTCTGCTAACTTTGGGTTTTGTTTGTTCTTCTTTCTCTAGTTTCTTTAGGTGTAAAGTTAGATTGTTTACTTGAGATTTTTCTTGTTTCTTTAGGTAGGCTTGTATAGCTATAAACTTCCCTCTTAGAACCGCTTTTGCTGCATCCCATAGGTTTTGGGTCGTCGTGTTTTCATTGTCATTTGTCTCTAGGTATTTTTTTATTTCCTGTTTGATTCCTTCAGTGATCTCTTGGTTATTTAGTAACGTATTGTTTAGCCTCCATGTGTTTGTCTTTTTTACGTTTTTTTCCCTGTAATTCATTTCTAATCTCATAGCGTTGTGGTCAGAAAAGATGCTTGATATGATTTCAATTTTCTTAAATTTACTGAGGCTTGATTTGTGACCCAAGATGTGATCTATCCTGGAGAATGTTCCGTGTGCACTTGAGAAGAACGTGTAATCTGCCGTTCTTGGATGGAATGTCCTATATATATCAATTAAATCTATCTGGTCTATTGTGTCATTTAAAGCTTCTGTTTCCTTATTTATTTTCATTTTGGATGATCTGTCCATTGGTGTAAGTGAGGTGTTAAAGTCCCCCACTATTATTGTGTTACTGTCGATTTCCTCTTTTATAGCTGTTAGCAGTTGCCTTATGTATTGAGGTGCTCCTATGTTGGGTGCATATATATTTATAATTGTTATATCTTCTTCTTGGATTGATCCCTGGATCATTATGTAGTGTCCTTCCTTGTCTCTTGTAACATTCTTTATTTTAAAGTCTATTTTATCTGATATGAGTATAGCTACTCCAGCTTTCTTTTGATTTCCATTTGCATGGAATATCTTTTTCCATCCCCTCACTTTCAGTCTGTATGTGTCCCTAGGTCTGAAGTGGGTCTCTTGTAGACAGCATATATATGGGTCTTGTTTTTGTATCCATTCAGCCAGTCTATGTCTTTTGGTTGGGGCATTTAATCCATTCACGTTTAAGGTAATTATCGATATGTATGTTCCTATGACCATTTTCTTAATTGTTTTGGGTTTGTTTTTGTAGGTCCTTTTCTTCTCTTGTGTTTCCCACTTAGAGAAGTTCCTTTAGCATTTGTTGTAGAGCTGGTTTGGTGGTGCTGAATTCTCTTAGCTTTTGCTTGTCTGTAAAGCTTTTGATTTCTCCATCAAATCTAAATGAGATCCTTGCTGGATAGAGTAATCTTGGTTGTAGGTTCTTCCCTTTCATCACTTTAAGTATTTCATGCCACTCCCTTCTGGCTTGCAGAGTTTCTGCTGAGAAATCAGCTGTTAACCTTATGGGGGTTCCCTTGTATGTTATTTGTCGTTTTTCCCTTGCTGCTTTCAATAATTTTTCTTTGTCTTTAATTTTTGCCACTTTGATTACTATGTGTCTCGGCGTGTTTCTCCTTGGGTTTATTCTGTATGGGACTCTCTGCGCTTCCTGGACTTGGGTGGCTATTTCCTTTCCCATGTTAGGGAAGTTTTCGATTATAATCTCTTCAAATATTTTCTCTGGTCCTTTCTCTCTCTCTTCTCCTTCTGGGACCCCTATAATGCGAATGTTGTTGCGTTTAATGTTGTCCCAGAGGTCTCTTAGGCTGTCTTCATTTCTTTTTATTCTTTTTTCTTTAGTCTGTTCCGCAGCAGTGAATTCCACCATTCTGTCTTCCAGGTCACTTATCCGTTCTTCTGCCTCAGTTATTCTGCTATTGATTCCTTCTAGTGTAGTTTTCATTTCAGTTATTGTATTGGTCATCTCTGTTTGTTTGTTCTTTAATTCTTCTAGGTCTTTGTTAATCATTTCTTGCATCTTCTCAATCTTTGCCTCCATTCTTATTCCGAGGTCCTGGATCATCTTCACTATCATTATTCTGAATTCTTTTTCTGGAAGGTTGCCTATCTCCACTTCATTTAGTTGTTTTTCTGGGGTTTTTTCTTGTTCCTTCATCTGGTACATAGCCCTCTGCCTTTTCATCTTCTCTGTCTTTCTGTAACTGTGGTTTTTGGTCCACAGGCTGCAGGATTGTAGTTTTTCTTGCTTCTGTTGTCTGCCCTCTGGTGGTTGAGGCTATCTAAGAGGCTTGATGGGAGGCTCTGGTGGTGGGTAGAGCTGACTGTTGCTGTGGCGGTCAGAGCTCAGTAAAACCTTAATCCACTTGACTGTTGATGGGTGGGGCTGGGTTCCCTCCCTGTTGCTGTGGCGATCAGAGCCCAGTAAAACCTTAATCCACTTGACTGTTGATGGGTGGGGCTGGGTTCCCTCCCTGTTGGTTGTTTTGCCTGAGGCAACCCAACACTGGAGCCTACCCGTGCTTTTTGGTGGGGTTAATGGCAGACTCTGGGAGGGCTCACGCCAAGGAGAACTTCCCAGGACCTCTGCTGCCAGTGTCCTTATCCCCACGGTGAAACAGAGCCACCACTCGCCTCTGCAGGAGACCCCCCAACACCAGCAGGTACGTCTGGTTCAGTCTCCCCCAGGGTCACTGCTCCTTCCCCTGGGTCCCGATGCACACATTACTTTGTGTGTGCCCTCCAAGAGTGGGGTCTCTGTTTCCCCCAGTCCTGTCACAGTCCTGCAATCAATTCCCACTAGACTTCAAAGTCTGATTCTCTAGGAATTCCTCCTCCCGTTGCCGGACCCCCAGGTTGGGAAGCCTGAGGTGGGGCTCAGAACCTTCACTCGAGTGGGTGGACTTCTGTGGTATAAGTGTTCGCCAGTCTGTGAGTCACCCACCCAGCAGTTATGGGATTTGATTTTACTCTGATTGCGCCCCTCCTACCGTCTCACTGCGGCTTCTCCTCTGTCCTTGGACGTGGGGTGTCCTCCTTGGTGAAGTCCAGGGTCTTCCTGTCAATGATTGTCCAGCAGCCAGTTGTGATTCTGGTGCTCTCGCAAGAGGGAGTGAGAGCACGTCCTTCTACTCCGCCATCTTGGTTAATCTCCTAATTACATTTTTAGTAGTGTGGCTCTGAGAGTAAGAATCAGCTACTCTCAAATCCTCCACAAATAAGTTGTGAAAACCCAGTCACACTGTTAGTTTAACTGCTTCAGTAACAGTTAAATGTTCCAGTGTGTTCTAAATAATCCCAAGAAATTATTCTGGAATCTGTGCCAGTTTAATTCCCACTTCTGGAACTATAGTGTCTTAATGAATTCAACTTAAAAAAAAAATGTAGATTTTGATGTTTTGGTTAGGCAGTAAGTCCAAGTAGCTTCAAATTCAGAGTGAATGAGTGTGGATGCATGAGGACATGCATATGTTTACATTTAAAAATTTTGCATTTTAATAATGGGACAAGGCAGAGTTTTAGCTAAAATGATGGCAGTAAAAGCTGTACCCCCTGCCAAGGGTGCTTGTTTTGGCTTCTCTAAGGTTGAAACTTCCTCAGAGCATGAACAGGCAACTTCATGAGAGATGGAATGCCATGTGCTCTAAGGCCTAAATCAAATAAAGATCTAGTTAAGTGCCTAATGAACCTCTCAAGCAGATGTGGAGAGTTTCAATATGCTACCTATTGTATAAGATTATTAGGTAGAAAATGCAAAATAAAATCGTGTTAAGGCATAACACTAGATATGGAAAATGGACAAAAGCAGAATGAAGACTTTTCCAGATGCTTTTGGACTGGACTTCAGTTCAAGCTATTAGCATATGTATGTTCTGAATGTCTTCTTTTAAAAAATAATTTAGACTTAAACCAAGTTAAAATCCCAGTTGTTTCCGAGCCTCTTAGAGGTCTTATTTATTTTTTTAATTCAGAGGAAACAAAAATTTTAAACATCTCACAATATCTATATGTTAGAATTAAATCTGATACTGTTGAAAAAGAAACAGCTATTATCTTTTAAAGGTTTCCACCTAGTGGCAAAGTTATTATGAACAAGAGATAGGACCTCAATGATTAAAGCAGATAGAAACAGTAACATTAGGCAACTGTTTCACCCTTACTCTTTAGCAAAGTTGAGAACCATGCATTAAATACATTGCAGATACTAATAGCAAAAGTAATCCACTCAACAGTAGCTTGGAATAAGGCCACTTTCTTTTATGTTCACTTAGATTGCCACCTTTGTTATATCTTTGTGCCTCCCGTGATTTATACAATTGATATATATTTATTAAAGATAAGAACAAAGAAAAAGGCAGAGAATATACATGTTTGCTTCCATAAGATTTTATCACAACTTCAGTATTGGCTTGTGTAACAAAATATCATAAAGCATTTGCAATAGCATTTGGAAATATCTCTAAAGCAAATACGGCATTTGGGGGACATACTCTTATGGAACTGGTGCTGTGATTGTAAGGATGATACTTATTTATCAGTGTGATCAAAGAGTTCCATTAATCACATGACCAGACGCAAGAAATGTGGGCTTTAAATGTTTACATTATTTAAGGCTATCCCATTCTAAATATACATTTTAGCAACATACTTGGTACCTTGGCCAGGGAGGAAGGAGAGGGAGTACCTAATTTGGATGCTCCCTGTGGACAGTCACATCTAAGATTCATAAATCCAGTGATTAAAATAAAAAGAGTACCACAGAAACTTGCATGTAACATGACATAGCCCCACAGGATATGTTGTATGTACATTAATCATACTTAGTGTAGGAGGTTCATATCAGTCCATTGTAAAGGAAAGGGCAACATAGTGACTAAAAATTTCACATTGGTTTTCCACATTTTACTATGTTGTTTTCATGTGAAAATGGTTTAAGTTGGCCTTAAAATGACAAAGAAGTGTTAAGCACATTCAGGCACCTGAGCTCATTGTGCATTTGAAATTGGTCCTTGCTCTGCACTGAATAAACTGACCACTGGGGTTAATAGTCATCAACCAGGGCTTTCTGACCTTTTGGAAATTTAGATCTTAGCTTTCTTTGTGCTGCAGCATCCTGTGCTGATCCTCCAAGGATTTACCACAAGCTGTAGAAAGCAATTATGGGCTTGGGAAGAGATGAAGCCAAAGAGAGCGAGATTAGCTTCCTGAAGTTTGCCTTTTCTCACATTAGCGTTCTCCTCCACAATTAGTTAACAGAATGTGGTGGGGAAGATTCTCCCATAGTTTAGAAAGTTGAACCTCCTTCCTTGCTTAGGTGATGGCATTGACACTTCACACAGAGGGCTAATTTACATTTAATGCTCTGGAAATTAATTACAGGGAATAAAGATAATTGTAAAATCACCCCCCCATATGCACTTACAAAAATAAACAAACAAACCACATCATGATTACTAAGCAGCCATTTAATGCTTAATTTTATGCACAGTGGGAAGGGCACCAGTAGTCTGGAAACAGAGAGAGGGTAGAGAAGAAAGGATACTAATTTGAAATATGTAACAGCAGAGGCAGTTTTATGTGGTAATGACCTGCAGCTTTCCCAGCAGGAGTGGAAGTCCTCAAAGCCTTATGCACAGAGTCCAAGGATGTGTTTGGGTCTAGCCAGCCAGCCAGATGACTTAAATGATGATTTGACCAAGTTTGAGACTTTTTTTCCTATGCCAGTGGGTGGATATTCCTGGCATGAGTATATTGCTTTTGCTGTTACAATGAACTGGTGGTGCCTTTCAAACAAATTCCCCTGACTAAATGTATTCTTTAATATAGAAGACTGAGATTCATTTACCTGGAGAGGAAGAGTCACAATGTTATCAAGTTTATATTGTTCTAGAAATATTTTTTAAATGCTGCAGTTAATTTCAGTTGGGCAAATACAACCCTTTGTCAGATATCCCTACATGGCCTCCACCAAAAACATTTATTAGAATTTTGATGCACAGAGAACAACAAGGAAAAGTAGCACAAGTAAATAATTTTTGGTCAAATGTCAGACTGTCAATAAGACCTTCATGCTCTAATTTCCATTAAAAATAAAAAGCCTTTCTCCCCTACTCTCACAGCTATTTCTTCCACTTAATATTAACTATCCCTCTTTATTTTTAATCAGATGTCATAACTTATTTGTTTGTTTATTAGTGGTCTGCTGCACGTACAATGTCAGCTTGATGAGGGAAAGGCGTTCTGGGGCATATATCTTCAGTTTCTAGATCAATGCTTGACATACAGTAGACAAAGTTGTATGAAAGAATAGGCAGAGTTAAACTATATGCACTTTATTTTACAAGATTATCACACAGAATACAATGATACAACAGGTCTTAATCAATACACAGAGCATCTCAACCACTAAGAGAAGCCCAAGTTACTTAATCTTTAAAAAAAATTCCAAAAAGAGAGCTGCAAAACATTTAAAATGCATTTAAGTGTTATAATAAGCAAAATTAACTTTTATTGTTTTTTATTGACATAACAGCATTATATTAGTTTAAGGTATATAACATAATGATTCAATATTGATATATATTACAAAATGATCACCACAATAAGTCTAGTTAACGTTCATCAGCATTATAGGGATACTTCTGAGATCTTGTAGGTTCTGTTCCAGACCACCCCAATGAAGCGAAGATTGCAATGACGTGAGTCATGGATTTTTTGGTTTCTTAGTACATATAAAAAGTTACATTTATCCTATACTGTAGTCTGTTAAGTGTGCAATAGCATTGAGAGTCAGTCCTCCCAAATCATGCCACTGCTTTATCAACGAAAATTTATGTAGTATTCTAAATCCTTTGTTGTCATTTCAACAGTCTTCACAGCTTCTTTCACCAGGTATAGATTCTGTCTCAAGAAACCACTTTCTTTACTCATCCATAGGAGGCAATTCCTTATCCATTAAAGTTTTATCATGTGATTGAAGCACTTCAGTCACATCCTCAGGCTCCACTTCTAATTCTGGTTCTCTTGCTTTTTTCTATCACATCTGGAGTTACTTCCTCTACTGAAGTCTTGAACCCATCCAAGGCACTCCTGAGGGTTGGAATCAACTTCTTCCAAACAACTGTTAATGTTGATATTTGGACCTCTTCCCGTGAATCACAAATGTTATTAATGGCATCTAGAATTATGAGTCCTTTTCAGAAGGTTTCCATTTACTTTGCCCAGGTCCATCAGAGGAATCAGTATCTATGCAAGCTATAGCCTTACAAAATGAATTTCTTAAAGAATGAGACCTGAGAGTCAAAATTACTCTTGATCCATGGGCTGCAGAATGGATGTTGTGTTACCAGGCATAAAAACAGCATTAATCTCGTTGTACATCTCCATCAGAGCTCTTGGGTGACCAGGTACATTGTCAAGGAGCAGTAATATTTGGAAAGGAATCTTTTATTTCTGACAATAGGTCTCATCAGTGGGCTTAAAATATTCAGTAAACCGTTTTGTAAACAGTTGTGCTATCATCCAGTCTTTGTTGTTCCATTTACAGAGCAAAGGCAGAGTAGATTTAGCATAACTCTTAAGGGTCCTAGTATTTTCAGAATGGTCAATGAGAATTGGCTTCAACTTAAAATCACCAGCTGCATTAGCTTTTAACACAAAAGTCAGCCTGCTTTTTGAAGCTTTGAAGCCAAGCATTGACTTCTTGTCTGTAGCTATGAAAGTCCTAGATAGTATCTTCCATTTTAAGGCTGTTTCATCTCCGTTAAAAATCTATTGTTTAGTGTAGCCACCTTCATGAATTAGCTTAGCTAGACCTTCTGGATTACTTGCTTCAGCTTCTGCATCAGCATTTACTGCTTTACCTTGCACTTCTATGTTATGGAGATGCCTTCTTTCCTTAAACCTCATCAGTCAACCTCCGTTAGCTTCAAACTTTTCTTGGGCAGCTTCCTCACCTCTCTCAGCCTTTGTGGGATTGAAGAGAGAGGGCCTTGCTCTGGACTAGGCTTTGTCTTAAGAGAATGTTGTGGCTGGTTAGATCTTTTACCCAAACCACTAAAACCCTTTTGCTATCAGCAATAAGACTGTTTCACTTTCTTATCATTCCTATGTTCACTGGAGTAGCACTTTTAATTTCCTTCAAGAACTTTTCCTTTGCATTCATAGCTTGGCTAACTGTTTGGCACTGGAGGCCTAGCTTTCCACCTATCTCTGCTCTTGACATGCCTTCCTCACTAAGCTTAATCATTTCTAGCTTTCGAGTTAAAATGAGAGATGTGTGACTCTTCCTTTCATTTGAACACTTGGAGGCTGTTGTTGGGTTATTAATTGTCCTAATTTCAATATTGTTGTGTCTCAGGGAATAGGGAGACCCAAGGAAAGGCGATAGGTGGGGAAGCAGCCTGTTGGTGGAGTAGTCAGAACACACACAGCATTTAGTGATTAAGTTGATGGTCTTATTTGGGCATGGCTTTTGGCACTGTAAAACAATTACAATAGAAATGTCAGAGATCACTGGTCACATATCACCATAATATATATAAATATAATAATTTTAAAAAGCATAAAATATTGTGAGAATTACCAAAATGTAACACGGAGGCACAAAGAGAGCAAATGCTATTAGGAAAATGATGCCAATAGACTTGCTTGATGCTGAAGGGTTGCCACTAACCTTCAATTTGTAAAAAAAAAAAAAAAAAAAAAAAAAAAAAAGGCAATATCTATAAGGCATGATAAAGCAGAGTGCAGTAATATGAGGTATGCCTGTATATAGTGACAGAATATTTTTTCTTGTGATAATAACTTTTATATCTACTCTCTCAGCAACTTTCAAATGCAATACAGTATTATTAACTGTATATTACATCGCCATGACTTACATTTATTTTGTAACTGGAAGTTTGTACCTTTTGACTCCCTTTACTCATTTCACCTACCCTCCACCCATCTCCTATCACAAGCACCAATCTGTTTTCTGTATCTGTGAGCCTAGATTTTGTTTTATTTTGTTTTTTAGATTCCAGATATAAGTGAGAGCATGTGGTATTTGTCTTTCTCTAACTTATTTCACTTAACATAATGCCCTCAAGGTCTGTCCAGGTTGTTGCAAATGGCAACTTTCCTTTTTATGGCTGTATAATATTCCATTGTGAATAAATAGTGTGTGTATATATATATATATATATATATATATATATATTCATCCATCGATGGACAGTTAGGTTGTTTCCCTATCTTGGCTACTATAAATAATGCTGCAGTGAACATGGGGGTACATATATCTTTTCAAGTTAGTGTTTTTGTTTTCTTTGGCTAAGTACCCAGAAGTGAAATTGTTGGATTATTGATTTTGTGAGGAACCTCTATAATGATTTCCATCATGGCTGTACCATCTGCATTCTCACCAGCAGTGCATGAGAGTTCCCTTGTCTCCACATCCTTGCCAACACTTGATATTTATTGTTTCTCTGGTAATAGCCATTCTAATAGGTGTGGGGTGATACCTTGTTGTGGTTTTGATGTGCATTCCCTGATTATTACTGATATTTAGCACCTTTTCATGTACCTTTTGGCCATGTGTATGTCTTCTTTGGAAAAATGTCTATTCAGATCCTCTACACATGTTTTAATTGAATTGTTTAATTGAATTATTTTTTTGTTATTGAATTGTATGAGTTCTTTGTATAGTTTAGATATTAACCCTTTATCAGATACATGATTTGCAAAATATTTTCTCCCATTTAGTAGGTTGCTTTTGTTGATGGTTTTATTGATGGTTTCCTTTGCTGTGCAGAAGCTTTTTAATTGATGTAGTCTCACTCATTTATTTTTGGTTTGTTGCCTTTGCTTTTGGTGTCAAATCAAAAAAAAATCATCACCACTACTGATGTCAAGAAGCTTACCTATGTTATTTTTAAGGAGTTTTATGGTTTCACATCTCACATTCAAATCTTTAATCCATTTTGAGTTAATGTTTGTTTATGGTATAAGAGAGTAGTTCAATTTTACTCTTTTTCATGTGACTATCCAGTTTTCCCAGCACCATTTATTAAAGAGACTGTCCTTTTTTCATAGTATATTCTTGACTTCTTTGTTGTAAGTTAATTGACCATCTACATGTGGGTTTATTTCTGGGATATCTATTCTGTTCCATTGATCTGTGTGTCTGTTTTTATGCAGTACTATACTGTTTTGATTACTATAACTTTATAATGTGGTTTGAAACATGGAACATTATGCCTCTGTCTTTGTTCTTCTTTTTCAAGATTGCTTTGGCTCTTTGCATTTTTTTGTGGTTCTGTATAAATTTTAGGATTGTTTGTCTTATTTCTGTCAAAAAAAATTCCATTGGAATTTTGATAGGGATTGTACTCAATCTGTATACAGCTTTGGGTAGTATTGACATTTTAACAATATTAATTCTTCCAGTCTATGAGCACAGAATATCTTTTCACATATTTGTGTCTTCTTTAGTTTCTTTCATTAATGTCCTATAGTTTTCAGTGTACAGATCTTTTACCTCCTTGGTTAAATTTGTTGCTAGGTATTTTATTCTTTTCGATGCATTTGTAAATGGTATTGCTTTCTTAATTTCTCTTTCTGATAGTTTATTATTAGTATATAGAAATGCAAAAGATTTGTTGCAACAGAATTGTAATACATTTTAAAAGCATTTAAGGGGTATTCTAAACAAAATTAACTTTTAACTGAAAAAGCAATGTGAAAGAATTAAGTTTTCTTAGGATAATTCCAAAATTTATAAAACATTAATTGATAATTCACTACAGATGATAATGAAACATGAAGTTAAAATTCTCAGGATGTCTTTGTTCAATCATGACAGTATACATAACCTCATTTGTCATTAATATCCATTAGTATGTAATTTTAAGTTTTATTATTGATATGAAGTGCAGAGCAAATGTCCCTTCTGTCCCTAACTCTCTCCTCCCCTTCCCCTAAAAATGGTGTTAGAACTTTACAGCAACCTACCTGTCAAATCTCCATGTACCATTGCCATTATTTAGGAGACACAAATCACTAAATTCTAGACAAGGCAAGGAGTGGAAGACTAAGAAACAGAACTGGAATAAAATGGCTGTGTTACCCTGGGCAGTTAGCTTCAAAAAGGCCATGTCCAACGGTCTTGTCAAAGTGTCATGCCCAGTTAAATAAGGTACACATTGAGTTAGATGTTTGAATTAATTAATACACAGAGAAAAAAAATTCCAAAATTCATGATGGTAAAGTTAATTTTGGAATTTATTTATTCTTTTCATTGTGTATCAGTTTCCTGTGGCTTCTGTGACAAATTACCGCAAACTAGGTGGCTGAAAACAACAGAATTGTATTCCTTCACAGGTCTCAAGGTCAGAAATTTGGTATCAGTATTTAAATCAAAATATTGGCAGGGCCACATTCCTCCTGGAGGTTCTAGAAGAAAATCTGTTTTTTTCCTCCTCCATCTTTCAGTGCTGACCACATTCCTTTGCTTGTGGCTACATCACTCCAATCTCTGAATCCATAGTCACATTGCCTTCTACTCTTCTGTCTCCAATTTATCTCCGCCTCTCCCTTATAAAGAAGCACTGAGTGATTGCATTTAAGGCCCACCTGGATATTCCAGAATAGTTTCCTCATCTTAATCCTTAACTTAATCACATCTAAAAGTTCCTTTTTGATACAAAAGGTAACATTTACAGATATGAGGTATTAGGATGTGGATGTCTTTTGGGGGAGGACATTATTCAGCCAACCAGTTTGTCATCTGGACCACAAAGATTCACAGCCTTCCCCGTGCAAAGTATCTTCATTCCATTCCAACATACTCAAAAGTCTCAACTCATTAGAGCATTAACTCAGGTCTAAAATATCAGCTAAATATTATGAGCTCAAAGGTTCCAAATGTCATCATCTAAATAATTTAACTTAGTATGAGTCAAAGTCTGGATATGGTTCATCCTGTGGCAAAATTTCCATCTATAGATTTGTGAAACCAGGAGACTAGTTATCTGCTTCCAAAATACAGTGGTGGGACAGGCATAGGGTAACAGTTATATATATTCTTAATTCAAAAAGGGGGAAAATTGAAGGAAAAAAGGAGTCATTAGCCCCCCAAGCAATTTCAAAATCCAACCAGCCAGTTTCCATTAGATTTCAAGGCCAGGGAATAATCCTCTGTGGCTTAAGGCTCTGCCTTTTGGACCCGTGACTCTGGCTTCTGCATAGATTTGCTCCGGTACCCATGGCTCTGGCCTCTAGACCCAAGGCTCTCCACTTGGAGTTATACTTCTTTCATTTTATCTTTCGTTCCTTTCAGACCAGTCTGGCAATGTTTCTACTGGTAAACATTTCTCAAATCTTATAGATCTTCTGTGTATGTCATGGAGATTCACACCATTAGACAAGAGAGCCCTCCACATATCTTTTTTGGAATAATCCCATCTCTATTCCTGGCTTCTGCTGAGATGGTTGAGTGGATCCGTGAACCACATGCTTAATTTCCTTAAGAACCCTCTTTGTGAGAGAATACTCTGAATCTTTGATTGTTTTGAGGCACTAGCCAATTGTGGTCCAGCCATATCCTTGGCTTTATGATCAGAGTTTATTTTACTAAAAGTAAATCTCGTAATTTTAGCATCTTTTGCAATCTGGATAGGCTGAGAATTTCTCAAATCATTAAATCCTGGTTCATTTTTGCTTTATAGTTCTTTCCTCAATTTTTCTGTTTCCTCTTGCATTTTACTATAAGCAATAAGAAGAAACCAGGCTGCACCTTGAACCACTTATCTTGGAAGTCTCCTCAGCTGAATACCCAAGTTCATCATTTACAAATTCTGTAGGGCACATTTCTGCTATACCTTCTAATGCTATATAATAAGGATCAACTTTCCTCCAGTTTCCAATAGCGTGTTCTTTTTTTCCTTCCAAGACCTCACTATAAGTGCCTTGAACATCCATAGTTCTACCAACAGTTCAAAGCAATCTAGGCTTTTTCTGTTATGCACCTCAGAATTATTCCAGCTTCTCTGCTCATTAACCTAATCTCAAAGGCAGTTTTATATTTGCAGGAATTTGTTATAGTAGTACCCCACTCTCAGTATCAAAATCTCTTTTAGCTTACTGTGGCTGATATAACAAATTAACATAAATTCAATGACTCAAGACAACAGAAATTTATTCTAAAGTCCAGAAGTCAAATCGGCATCACTAGACTGAAATCCTGGTGTCAGCATGGTGTCAACTTCCTCTGGAGGTTCTAGGAAGGAATCTGTTCCATGCCTCTTTCAGCTTCTGGTGACTGCTGACATTCCTTGGTTGCAGTCACATTACTGCACTTTTCAAGGGCAGTATTTTAAAATCCCTCTCTGCTCCATCTTCACATTGCCTTCTTTCAGCGTGAGTACAATCTCCCTCTGCTCACCCCTCTACCCCTCATCCCCGAAAGGGACACATGTGGTCACATTTAAGGCCTGCCTGGATAATCCAGTATGATCTCCCCATCACAAGATTCTTAACCACGTTTGCAGAGACCCTGTTTCCATATAAGGTAACATTTACAAATTCTTGATTAGGGACTGACATGTTATTGGGAAAAAAATTTATAGTATCTGACTTGACATTCAAAATGACTTAATAGCCTCTTTTTTCATCTTAGTAATGAACATTTAATCTGCACCTATTCACTCCTCCAAACTGTTATCTTCCCTGTCTTAAATGACATCATCAAGTGCTTAAGCCAAAAATTTAGGAGTTATCATGAAGTTTCTCCTTTACCGGTTACATTTAATCTATTGGCAAGACTGCATGACTAGCACCAAGGTACTTGCTTCTCTCCTTTTCCAGTGCTACCACCCTGGTCCAAGCTGTTGCTATTTGTCTCCTGGGACATTAGCAGTAACCTCTTAAACTGTCTCCCAGCCTTTACTCTTGCCTCCCAACAATCTACTCGCCCCATAGCAGCCAGAGTATGATATTTTGAAACTGTCAGCTAATGCCTGTCCCCTGGTTAATACTATTCACTGGTTTCCCATCATACTTGTGATAAAACTCAAATATTCTACCTTTACTGAAAACGTCTCATATAACTTGCAATCTACTAGATTCATTTTTCTCCTTCAAATACGGGTCCCATTCTTAACACACAATAAGTAAACTAAAATGGCCATTTCTATTTTCAAAGGAAAAAAAATTTTTTTAAATGGAAACTTTCTGTACTTTATATAATGTCACTTAATTCTGTATTTTTACCTTGCTTTATAAATAATATCTTCAAGTACCTTTACAAGATATTTAGAAATATGTGTTTTCAATTACTTTTAGATGAATCTTATGTTTATTGCTTAGTCTGTGATGGATATTTTACTGGTATCAGGTTTGGACCTATCACTGGCTTATCATTTATCACTTGATGAAGGTGTCACTTAAAGTTTTCATTGTTGCACTAAAAATCAACAGTGATTTATTGAATAACTGCAATGTGTCCAAATTTTTACACAGAGCAATTTGGAAGAATACATATATTTCTCCCTGACTTGTACAAGTGTCTCCTTTTTTCCCTCTTGTCATTTAGTGCCTCAAAATTTAAGGCAGATTATGAAGAAAAATTTATTATTCCACAGTAAAAATGTCAATTTACAAAATAACACACAAACCATATTTAGCTATTGATATTAGTAGCTAAAAAAATCACAAAATTTAAAAATTATACCTTTTGCTTGTCATATTTATGAGCGTTAATACATATTGTTAACAAAAGTATGAAAAATACAGTAACTCAGATACAGTGTACTTGTACATTGTATTTGGACAGCCATACTAGAGAGTTATTTGAAAAGAATCATCAGTGCTATCAAAATGTTCATACCTTTGAATATAGCCCTTCCCTTTAACTTAATAAAATAATCAGATATGTGCAATAACATTTAGGTATAAGGACATTTTTATATCATTATTTAAAAGAATGAAAATTCAAAAAATCTGAGTGCTAATCTAAAAACTTAGAAGATTGAATGTATAGTTTGTTAACCTCCTTATGTTGAAATATACATGGCTATTTAAAATCATAATTTAGAAAAACATTTTATGACATGAGCAAAATTTTTAGGATATATAATCAAAGTAGTTTAACCCACCGCATGTGCCTTATGATACCAGTTTTGTGAGATAAGCACACAAAAAATTGCGCTTCTAGAAGTAAATGATATACACACATATAATGGAGGTATTTATGATGACTTTAATTTTCTTCTTAATTTTTTTTCAAAATTTTGTGATGACAATGAACTGTTTTTGTAATATATTTGTTAAAGAGAAAACTAACAAAATCTGTGTAAATAAATAATGAAAAGAAAAAAGAGGCCCTTGTAATATCAGAGCCCTAGGAACTTTCATGCAGAGGAAACAGTGCTCTTTCTTCTCTGCTATCAAGGGAAGGAAAAGTGGGTACCTAAAGGCTAAGGTGAAAAGACCCTATGAGAGTTGATGATCTCTTACTTGTTAGCCCAATCAATGACGCAGAATCAGTATTCTTAAAGTTCCATAAAATTACACACGCATATAGACACATATTCTATGTAGTCTGCTGTTACCTGTGTCAACAGAATAGAACAAGAGCAAAGTAAAACACATTTAAATTAGACTAAAAAATATTGTAGATAGAGCCTTTCATCAAGGGATACTTTGAAGTATATATGTGGGGAAGGAAGATGTTAAAGATAAATAACTCCTTAATTTTGAGAGTGCTGATGGTGTCATACTTAGTATTCATTCTGAAGGGGGGCTGCTGGGGGAAATCAACCAATTTATGTGTTTAGGGAAATACTAACATTGTGTTTATGAGCGCCTCTTTTGTACCATAAAAATCTTATGAATATTATATTTTAATAATATGTACTAGGCTCATTAAAATAATTTTTAAAATGATAATACATTCTTGTTAAAGGAATCAGGGAAAAAGTATGATAGACTCCAGACCCCTAGCACTTTCTTACCATCCTTTCTATAACATCTTCACTCTTAGAAAGGAACTTGTACATTTGTTGTATCATGTAAGTAAGTAATCCAAAAAATTGTTTTATCTTATTTTCTTTCTATGCACTCAATCAATCACATTCAATTTCTTTCTTCACTGTTTCTCTTAAAGCCGGAAGTATTGTTACCACCAGCTACATAGGACCATCAATTAATACAATGTCAATTATGTGCTTTCTAGCTCCCTCTATTTTTTTCAGGGAAGTTATCTCTGAAAAGAGATCACATCAGATGCAAGAAAATGGGAAGAAGTTGCCACTGACTCAAAATTTGTTTAACTGTAGGGTGCTATACAGTGTGTATAGGTATTAAATATCCTAATTGCATATTAGTTTAACATATAGCATTTGTTTCATCATAACAGCAACTGAAAAACCAAAAACTCAATCAAAATAATAATGAACACATACACATACTCACATGTATGTTGCCAGCTTGCTTTAATATGAGTAAGAGACTCTAGATCAACGTACTACTTAGGTCTATTGTAAGCAATTGCAAAGGACTCTGGAATTTAGGTTAGACTATATCTTTGAAGTCCTGCCTCAGCTTTTCTAACATTCTGTCCCTCTAGCATTTCTTTGTGCTCAGAAGCTAATGAATCAGTTGCAGAGCTGTCGCATAGGTCTTCCACATTCTTATGTCCCTTCATATCCATTGTACTTCCATTTTGATCAATGGTACTTAACAAAGTAGTCCCCTTCATTCAATGGAGGTCATAGCTCTGAAAAACAGGGGAAAACTTTCTTTATCTTTTATGTCTAGAATCAAGCAAAGTGCCTGGCACATAATAGGTTGTAGTAACTCACAATGAATATTAAAAAAATGAATCATGAAGATATATTTTGAAAATGTTATAGAAAATCAAAATTGTGGAATTTAAACAATGATGTCTCAAACAATGCTGGCCATTTACTTCTGAGAGTTATTTACAGGTTTAATGTAAGGTCTTTGTTAAGCTTTTCTTAAAAGAAAGATATGAATAGGCTAATATAATATGAAGATTTAAAATACTTCTAGAAATTACAAGATAAATTTAAATTTCACCGAAAGCAGATGGAATTAAAGAAACTTATGAAGTGAACTCTGCTTCAGTTTACATCCTGCAAAAAGACAGCAGATTGACAAAAATGCTAGTTTTTATTTATGTAAAAATATATTAATTGCAAAAGGAAGAATTAGTGTTTTGACCTACATGTAAGCTAAGTGTTTAAAAAAATAAAAAGCACAAATGCATGTCTCATTGCAGTTTTAGCTCAAGAACAGAATGGATTGGATAGCAAGAGAGAATGTGTAGGCATGAGTGTGGTGATAGGTCTTATGTGTCAGTGTATGCATATATGTACTCCTAGTGTTGGGAATGCATCAGGATAAAAGTTTGAACTTAATTCTAAGATAAAAATAAGTATTTAATACAATGAATGTAATTATTTTAGTTACCTTTGTCTTGTGAATACATTTGGGAGAGTAGAAAAATGTCTGCTTGCACTTAGGCTTAAACAATTAGAGAACCTACCCCGTTCCTAGGTAATATGGTGTTTTTGCTTATTTGGTGAGCATGTGGCCTCCTTTCCTAGAATACAACCCAAACAAACAGGTTCTTATGCAATCTGTTGCAGGCTCTTTAATATAAATAGAAGATTTAAAAAAATGTCTATCCTACCAGTGTTGGTAAATTGTGTAGCTACTTTTCTAATCTGCTTTCATTGGAGCATAATTTGGGGGGGCTACTTATGTGGACAACTGTAAAGCTACCCAGATGTGAACATTTCTCTCAGTCGTTAACTGTAAAATATAAGCTGCAATTAATGTCTATCATCAAATTAGGAGTTAATGTTAGTTTTCACACTTCAGTTCTCAGTTTAATGCTTTAACTAACCTTATTAGGGGCTCTTAGCACATCAAAAAAGGGATCAGCAAAACAAATGATTAGCTCTCTGGTCAATTTGCTAGACTCCAATGGTAGTTTACTTTGTTAGCAGTGTGTTTCTAATAATTGTAATTGTCACTTATTTAATGAACCTGATTTTAGTATAAACACAAAGCATGAATGTAGGTAACGTATTATAATTGGCTACCGTGTGTTCTCTATACACACAAGTACTCACAAATGTATATATAGATATATGTTATTTTCAATTGCATAAAAACTGTAAAAAGCATCAATTTATAATTCAAACTAAATTGCCAAATTCCATATTTTGGCTTCCAAAATTGCCAAATTCCATACTTTGGTTTCTAAACCCTCTTTTCGACAAGCTTTTATCTACCTAGCAAAAGGAAATAAAGTATATGTCCTCTTTTTAAAAAAATCCTGTAAAAGCTTACTCTCTGGATTTTCTTTTGGCTTTTAAGAAAACATAAAGGGGGAAGGTTTAAATGTTTAGAGGCTTACAAATGCCTAGAGAGGTTACTGAATGAATACAGTTAATTTTATTTTTCCTAATTGGTGTGTGCCACATTTAACCAGCAGAAATTCCATCTTCCTACACAGAAGAGAAGGCTCCTTTATCTCACAAGTTGGGTTTTATTTAAGCCAGTAAATGGTACATAATATTGTACAATGAATTTCCTTTCTAATTAGTCTATTCTAATCGGTTTGATAGGGGAACTAACTCACTTAACACTTCAGGCAGATGCTTAGAGTGTCTTTAGGGAATTGACCACTTCATTGCAGTTAAAAAGTATATTATTTGGAGGCGTAAATGGATACCAGATTTCCTTTTATGTTTTGGACCTCAGTACTAAGTTGTCATAGACCACACTCCCACTGTTAGCCTTAATAGGATTAGTTTGGGTATTATCAGAAGAACAATTAACACCTGCTGATATGAACACAGATGGTATCAAAGAGTAAGAGGAACTCAGTTGTACAGGGACACTCATCTCAGGTTTTTACATTGGGAGTGCCAGTACAAAAATGGCTACAAGATTCAAAGGTAATATTCCATGTAACTATTAGTGGTACAGTATCAAAACTGGTATGAAATTAAAAGTCTTTCTCTAGCTTGCTTAATTCTGAGGAATGGGAGCCTATTTGACAGTCTGCTAATACTAGGTCTTTGCCTCTGGGTACGTTATTTAATTTCTTTTGAGCCTATGTGTCTTTAGCTGCAAAACTGAGACCAATAATAACACCCAGCTCCTGGGATTTGGTGAGGATTAAATGAGGTAATCCAGGTGAAGGGCATAACCCTGTTTCTTACGTATAAATGTGAATCCTTATTGGACTGATTTTTATAATGTTGTCTTTAGTGATTTTATGGACTCTTCAGGGATGCTTTAATAAATATGAACTTAATAAAAAATACCTTATGTTTTTGAGGGATACTATTAGCCCAATTTCTAAAGAAGATTTATGATATTAATTATGAAGCGATAGTAAATTTTATTATAGGCCTTTTCAACTTTGGAAAGTTTGTTTTTCTTCTATTAGTGTAATGTACTTCATTAACAGATTAGACATGTTGGAATAATTTAATAGTAAATTATGGTTTTTAGTATACTGCCATTTCAGTTTATAAACTGTCTGGTTTGTGTTTTAGGGCAGGGGTCCCCAACGGTCCACAGCCTGTTAGGAACCGGGCTGCACGGCAAGAGGTGAGTGGCAAAGCTTCATCTGCCACTCCCCATTGCTCGCATTACCGCCCGAGCCGTCCTCCCCTCTCCTCCCCACCCCCCGGTCCGTGGAAAAATTGTCTTCCACAAAACCGGTCCCTGGTCCCCGAAAGGTTCTGCTGTTTTAGGGTCCTGCTAGCCTTACAGAATGAATTGAGAATATTTGGGGCTTTCCTATGTTCTGAAACAGTTAAATAGCTAATACGTTATCTATTCCTTCACATTTATAGAATTTTACGCTTGTGTTTCTGAACAATGGGCAGGGAATGGAAGGGAGAAAATGCTTGACTTCTTTTTCCATTTCTCTTTGGTTACTTGTATATTCAACTATGAGTCTACTTTGGTAATTGATATTTTTTTCTAGAAAAACGCAGAGGTATAGAATTCTAGAAAAGCCAAAGAGGTCTCAAAACAAAGTAGAATCTAGAAGCTAGTCCTTTGAAAGACCATCTAACCAATTTTGATGATAGAAAATAACCTTGCAAAATCAATTTTTCTTTAAGTTTCACAAAGGAATTTCATATGTAGTTACTAGTAGTACATCTTTTTGGTCCTTTCAAACAAATATGGTAGAAATGAAACAGACAGGAAACAGAAATTTAGACAATTTAGATTCCAAATCAAATGACCAGTACTACTTTATACCCATTAGAATGTCTACTATTAAAAAACAAAAACAACAGAAAATAAGTGCTGGTAAAGATGTGGGGAAATTGGAACACTCATGCTTTACTGGTGGGAATATAAGATAGTGCAGCCACTGTGGAAAACAGTATGGTTATTCCTCAAAAAATTAACAATAGAATTATCATATGATCCAGCAATTCCACTTCTGGGTATATACCTAAAAGAATTGAAAGCAGGGCTTTGAAGAGATATTTGTAGTCCTCTGTTCATAGCAGCATTATTCATAATAGCCAAAAAGTGGAAGCAACCCACGTGTCCATTGATAGATGAATGGATAAACAAAATGTGTACATACATACAGTGGAATATTATTCAGCTTTAAAAAGGACAGGAATTCTGACACATGCTACAACATGGATGAATCTTGAGATCATGATACTAAGTGATATAAAGTCACAAAAAGGCAAATACTGTATGATTACACTTTTCTGAGGTACCTAGAGTGTAAATTCATAGAGACAGCATTCATAGAGACAGCAGGGAGATGGTGGTTGCCAGGGACTAGGAGAGGGAGGGAATGGGGAGTTAGTGTTTAATGGGTACAGAATTTCAGTTTTGCAAGATAAAAAATTCTGGAAATGTATCGTGGTGATGACTGCACAAAATATGAATACACTTAATACCACTGAACTAACTGTGGTTAAGATGTGTATTTTACCATAATTATTTTTTTTAATCAAATGACCGGTAAGTGACAGAGCCAAGCCAAAGAATGCCTCCTAAGCTAGAGTCACTTGAACTATTTTTGAGCACTCGAAGCCTAATGGGTCATGTTGCCTTTATATTTAGTCCCTAAGAAAAATTTCTGGGGATTATTTTTGTGTACTTCTGTCTTTTTATATACTAAAAAAGAAAAGAAAACATACAAAAGTTCAAACATAAGGCCCTGTGACAACACCTAATACCAGAATATGTTTTATCCTATTCGAATGTTCTCCCCTAGGGAGCTTTGCCTAATTTTCATAACACTTCGCTGTATGTACCTGTCCCCCTTCAAAATACCCACTGCATCCTAGTCTTATTTTCTTTATACCTCTCATTTTTTTCATATTCTAAATATCTGCTTATGTTCTCTTTCCCTATAGAATGGGACTCTGGAGATTAACCAGTAAAAGTTTAAAGATCTAAGTTCTACTCTGTATTTTTATTCTCACGACATGGATTTCAGTTGCTTTGTATTTCGTCTTTCCTATAAGTCCATAGTTTTTTGTAGACATACAGCCAAGTTAACAAATCTCCAAGGTCTTATTCTGTGCAGGATGCTATTCTAGATTCCAGGGAATAGCAGTACAAAACATTTTAAAAAGGCCCAAAATCTCTTTCCTCATTGAACTCACATTATAGAGGAGGCAGGCAATAAATAAGACAAATAAATGGAATACATGTTTTTTTGCATATGTGATAAAAGGAAAGTAAAGCAGGTAATGGGATATAAGGTGTCTGGGTATGTAGGAAATTTTAGATAAGGTGCCAGGGAAGATCATACAGAGTGCCTGGCTTTTGACCAAAGATCAAGTAAAAGAGGATATTAGTTTGTTAGGATCACCATAACAAAATACCACAGATGAGTAGCTTAAAAAACAGAAAATTTTTATTTTCTCACAGTACTGGCAGCTGGAAGTCCAAGATCAAGGGGTCAGCCGGTTTGATTTCTCCTGAAGACTCTCTCCTTGGCTTGCAGATGGCTGGCTTCTTGCCGTGTCCTCACATGGACTTTCCTCTGTGCACACACATCCCTTCTGCCTCTTCCTCTTCTTATAAGGACATGGGTCATATGGGGTTGGGACCCCACCCCTAACAGCCTCTTTTTAACTTAATCACTTGTAAAAGATCTTTTCTCCAAATATGGTTACATTCTGAGGTACTGGGGTTGGGACTTCAACATATGAATTTTAGGGGGACGCAATTCAGACCATAACAGGGAGGGAAAGAGTCATACAGCTATCAGGGGCAGGATATTTCAGAGAGAAAAAGAAAGCAAAGGCTCCAAAGTAGGAGCATGTCTGAGAGTGTTCTGGCAGCATCAAAGAGGCCAGTGCAGCTAGAACAGAGCAAAGAAGAGAGCTATAGCAGGTGAGGCCAGAGAGAAAACAGGGCCAGATCTTGTATATCATTGTAAGACCTTCTCTTTTTTATTTTGAGAGGAATGGAATTCCATTAGTGAGTTTGAGCCAAGGACATGTTTGGACACATGATCAGCCAAGACCTCTCTGGTTGGTGTGTTGAGAGTAGACTAAGGTGAAAGGAGGGGATACAGAGGCTCTTGTAATAATCCAGGTAAGATATAATGGTGGTTTAGTGTAGAGTTGTGACATTGGGAGAGATGAGAGGTGATCAGGGTCTAGAGTTTTATACAGTTTGGGGGAGGGGGTTCAAATGCAGGTCCACAGCCCATGTTCTTTTCTACCGCATGACTATGGAAAAAAGTACATGTTCAACAAAGTTAGAAAAAGAAAATGAAGGAATAGCTGAAATAACTTACTCTTTTTTTTTTAGTGGGGAGGGCAACAGACCTACCTTGGAGTTTTGTATATTTTTTGATGGTTAAGCTAATAAGATTTACTGGCAGACTATATGTGTGGTATGACAAAAACCATGGGTGCTGAGCCACTGGAAGAATGTAGTTATCTGTGACCTAAAAGGGAGAAGCAGGTGAATCAGGTTTGGGAGAAATAGAGGGAGATTTCAGTTTTGAACAGGTTAAATTTGAGAGCTCTATTAAAATATGTAAGTAGATATGGCAATAGGCAACTGCATATATATACCTAATCAAGTGTAAAGACAAAGAGTTCAGTAAGTAATAGCTATAGATTATAACTATGATGATGAGGAGAAGTAAGAAGGGAAAAGAGAGGAGAAAGAAAAGAAAAGCAATTGTGTTTCCTTCACAAAACTTTCCAAACGATGCGACTTACCAAAATTATGATAGTCTTAGTACTAGGTGCTCTGTTAAAAAAATAGATATAGTACCTGTATTCTGAGAATTTCAGTTTATGTCAAGGTGACCCTCACACATGTTGACTCTTGCTTGTCAGCCTTTCATGCCACATGTGGATGAGGGAGCAAAAGAAGTTGTGTTCTTGGGTAACTGTTGGCCTTTTGATGAGGTGAAGGTATCATACCAAATGTGTTTCTTGTCTTGCATCCGTCACTAAAGCTAAATGCAAGTAGTATTTTATTGACAGCCATTTGTGTCTTCTGAGTCTGACAGCCAACTTCTAACTGTAGTTGTGCTCCTTCAATAATATGGTCACTGTAGATAGCCTTTTTGGAAATTAGGCTCTGCAAATATCAGTGCTTACAGGAGCTAGGCAGATAGCTTATATAAATGAGGGAATAATTAAGAAAAAGACTGAAAAGAACCGAAAGAGAATGGCTGTGACAGGCTGAATAATTCTCCCCCACCATGTGTCAGATTAAATATTTTGAGATGAGGGAATTATCCTGGATTATTGGGGTGATCCCAAGTAACTTAAAAGGTTCTCCTAAAATTTAGGAAGGCAAGAAAGTCAAAGAGAAAGTGATTTGACGAAGGAGCCAGAGGTTGGAGTAATGCACTTTGAAGTTGCAGGAAGGGGCTGTAAGCCAAAGGATATAGGTGGCCTTTTGAAGATGAGGGTGGCAAGGAAACAGATTATCCTGAAGAGAGAAAGAGCAGAAGAAACACAGTCTTCCTCCAGAGGGAGCACAGCTTTGCTGACACTTTGATTTTCTACTTCTGAATCTCCAGAACAGTTAGAGAATAAACTTATTTGCTTTAAACTGCTGTGCTTTCTCAAAGCCATCACCATCATTTTTTAAAACTGAAATTCAACTTAAAAAATAAACACCCACAAGAATGGCCAAGGATTGAGCATTCAGGGTTCAATCCAGACTAAAGACTTCCAGTTTTCAACTACTATTAAACTGTGATTTCCAGCAAAATATTTTGCCCACTATTTTATTTTACTCAAGATAAGTAATAAAAACCACCATGTCAAATGTATATAATATTATATACCATGTAAAAAAGGTGTGAATAATAATTTTCTCTAATGATAATGCTAGTAACTTTTAGGTAGAGCAGAAAAGAGGAAAAGACAATAGGTCAGTTGTTTGTCACTCATCATTGGTTTCCACCACTGCAAATTTATATCTAATTTTAAGAGGCAGATTTCCTAATCAGTAATGATAAAATATGTTAGAAGTTCAACTTTCATAATTAACTTTGGCATGTGAGTTTCCTTGATTTTCAATATGAAATTTGCTTCTACAAATTATAATCAGTATAAATGGGGAGAACCTTATCAGAAGAGATAATTTAAGTTGATATCTTTCTAAAATACAGATAAAGTAATTTTTAAATGATATGCATATAGAACCACAGCTGAAATCCAGAATAAATGCATAAGTCAAAGTATTATTTAATCAATAAAATTGTCCAGAAAACTAGTTTCTCTGTTAACACATGATAACTATATAGCTCGCATTCCCTCTAGTTGAGAAAAAAAGGATGACGTGTGAAATTAACAATTCTTCAGAATTTGTAATGATTATTTTCCAAATCTCCAATACAGTCCTTCAAATTAAAGAGTGCTATATTTAGCTAATACTTAATCCATTTCTCCAATAATTGTAGAGGCCACATTAATTAAGATAATGCTTAAATCATAATGTAGCTTGGGTCAGAAATATAAACCAATCAGAAATAAACATAAACCTGGTACAATCAGAACTAAACATTAACTAACTCGTAGTACAAGTTAAGAATTCATTACCGGGGGACTTCTATTTCTGTCCAAAACAGAGAAACAGATTTACCCTCTTGCCAAAACAGCCAAAATCAAAACCAAAAACTTCAGCAGACAAAATACATGAAACTGGTTTTTCATGGCACTGGATATCAGGCAGTGAGAGACAGTGATCACTGAGAGATGAGAGAGAAACCCTCAGAAGGTATGCCTCACATGAGAGGGTCCAGAGAACATTGTCATACAGAGAACTCCAGAGATCTGCAGAGCAGCCCCTGTGTTTAGTAAGTATTGATCAACACATGCTTTCAAGGAAACTATTGAGGCGAAGAAAGAACCATCTGAAAGGATTAGTAGAAAGAATGCGTGGAACACACACAGGGCTGGGAATGTTGCCTGTTCCCACCAACTAGATTAGAGAAACTCATAATTTGCAAGTCATTGGATAGAGTATCAGAAGGGTCTTGCCTCAGTAGTGGGGAATAACTAGCCCTAGACTAAAGGTTGCTCCGGTCTTGCCAATGAATCTTAAAGGCAAGTCCCAAAATAATGTTACTGTTTCCTAGTAACTTAACTATGTTCCAGACAAAGCTCAAAAACATGTAAAGAAATACAAAAGTATATTGACCAAAAAAACATGTTGTCTGGCATCCGGTCAAAGATAGCCAGGTATACAAAAGGAAAGTAGGCTCCATAATGAGAAAAATCAATAAACTGAAACTGACCCGGAGCTAACACAGATGTTGTAATTATCAGGCAAAGACATTAAAATGGTGGTTACAATTGCATTCCATATGCTCAAACATTAAGTAAAGACATGGAAAATATAAAAAGACCCAAATCAAATTTCTAGAGATGAAAACTAAAATATCTGAATTGAAAAAATACACAGGATGGGATTATGGCTGATTAAACATTGCAGAAGAAAACACTAGTGAACTTAAAGAAAGCAATAGAAGCAATCCATAATAAAACAGAACAAAAAGAATTTATTAAAAAAATAAAAAGAGCATCAGTGAACTGTGAGACAATTCCAGATGACCTACCCAATTCAAAGAACCATGAAGAAAACTACAGTAAGACATGATATAATCAAACTGACCAAAATCAGTGATAAAGAAAGAAATCTTAAAAGAAGCGGGGGTTAGGTAGAAGACTTGTTACATACAGAGCAACAAAGATATGGATGATAGCTACATCTTTAAACTATGGAAAGGAAAAAAAAGGTCGACCTAGTGTGCTGTACTAAGCAAAAATAAATTTAAAGGTGAAGGTGAAATAAAGACTTTTTCAGGCAGAGAAAAGCTGGAAGAATTCAACACCAACACATGCACACCATAAGAACTGTTACATGAAAATGATACAAGGTAGCAATATGGATCTATACAAAGGCATAATGAGTATTTCAATACACAAAATTGAATACCTCATGAGAGAACTGTTTCCAGAGTTGAATGCTGCAGTCAGTAAACAAGGCCAGGCTCCTTCAGGTGTTACTAGTTTTGTCTGAATCACTATGCACTTTATCCTGCAACTTGTTTCAGTTTCCTTGAAGTTTACCATTCACCTATTGGCTCCTCACACTTTTGATTTTCTTTTCCCCACCTTAAAGCCTCTAAATGCTCACTTATTTGCTTGTCTATTTCCCACATGATATGCCATTTTCCCATACTTTTCTGTAACCTTCAGTCTGGCCAGAGACTTTGCCTCCTATTGAAAGTACTCCACTTGACCTTGTTATAGTTACACGTAAATCTCATACATTTCTTAGTAAGACTGTAGAAGAGGTAGCTGAGGCTGTGTTCTCTGAAAGTGAAATTACTTCTGGATAGAGAATGGAGAACATGGGAAGCAGATGAAATAGCTAATAAAGCCTGTGTAGATATAACCTTGTGTAAGCTGCCCTATTTCTGCCCCTCTGACCCTATCTGTCTTCTTGAATATCTGTTGTTACCGAACCAAACTTGGGTCTGCTTGCCTGCACACAGTAAAGCCAATCTACGGGTACTGGGTTGTGGTAAAGTACATCATTTATTGCAGAGTTCCAATCAAGGAGAATGGGTAGCTCATGCTCAAAAGACCCGAACTAGATTTCATATTTGTAAAAGTGGCAAAAAAAGCTTTATTTTCTGACACATTTAAGTTAAAATACTACTTATCGGTATATATCATTTCCTTTATTTTAAAAAGGAAAGCAATAAACAGCAATAACAAAACCCAGTGTCTAGCGAAATAAAATGCATACTTCCTCATTCTCAGCCCTCACGTGCCCCCACTTAGTCTATCAGAAAGTTTTGAAAAACTTTTCATAAAACATTTAAAGGAATTGCTTAAAACTAGAGTCATAGCCACCTCTTTTTTTTTTATCCTAAGGAATATCAGCATCCTCTTACAGTAAGAGACAGATAATGAAACACATTGCTGCAAGAAAGGGCATATTTTGATTAATCTGAACAGGTGGTAGGAAGACTGACTGCTATTCATTTCACCTTTCACATGGCTTTAAAGCAGTTATTCCCAATGTGTGATCCTGCAATATTAGCATCACCTGGGAGCTTGTTAAAATGCAGATTCTTAGGTACTACCCCAGATTTACTGAGTCAGAAACTAGGGGTGGGTCCTAGCAATCTGTGTTTTAACAAGTCTTCCAGGTGATTCTGATGCTGGCTCAGACTTGAGAACCACTGTTTTAAAGCAGTGGTACACAGAGAAGAATGCAACTAAACTGTGCTGTAAATCCTGCTTCAGAATCATCAACTTCAATGTCATAAACTAGGCTGGGGATATTGCTCTGGAACTTCCTTAGGAGTATGAGACTAGGTAAGATCCTCTCTCATTTCTCTTATTTATAACATGGGGAAAATGCCATATATGTATAGTTATTTCAGGTATAAAAATAATATGGTAAAAATAATAATATGGTAAAAGACTTAGTATAGTGTCACTCAGCAACAGGCTACTACTAAAGGTTGCTATTATTAAACCAATAATATTATTAAACAAGGAAATGAATAGGTTCTGTGATTAGGAAAAGTTAGTAAACTTTTCCTGAAGTTTTAATCAAGTTCTCTAGTTTTAGTTCTCCTTCACACACCCATGTTCAGATATTAGTCATGGAAATTATGTTTAGTACACAAAAGTAGAAGATGGCAGGTTTCCACTCAAGTAAACCAAGAGGTCTACAAGTCATTGATTTATTTAATAGATGAACCTCTCCATGTTAGTCCTAACTTAGAGGGCTTAGCACAGAATCTTCAAACATGAATTTTTAAAAATACCTTTGAAACGATTAAAATATTAACAAGACCTATCCACAAAATGGCCTTAGGCCAAAAGAGTTAAAGCATTGTGTGGTTTGGTAACTTAGAGAAGGAGACTAAAACAAAAACAAAACAAAAAATAACTAAATCAGTGAAGGGGAGAAAAGTGCACAGTTTAAGCATCTAGAAGAAAACTGACAAAGTTTTATTTATTTATTCGTTTATTTGTTAAGGATAAATATTTATGTTTTAAGGAGAGCATAACACCAAAAATGTATTTTAAAATAATTTCCCTTTGCCGCAATAGTCCTTGTTTATTTAAGATTGGTATGTAGTCTCTTAGATAATTTATTATTTTGACTTTGCTGCAACACATCCCTTCTTCCTCTTGAATTTCTTTAAGTGGGCTGTTAAAGTCTCTCTCTAACTCCCTGGACAGAGTGTGCTAACGTGGAGCTGGAGTTTTCCAAAGGAGCTGTCATAATCTCTTGGCTCAATGATCCGTTAATGACACCTGAATCCTCACAGCAGAGTCTGCCTCTGCTTGCTGCTGCTCATGGCTGGCCCACTGAGGATGCAGGTGCCTTGTAAGCACCCAAATCAGCCATTAAGGTCACTTTTATTAGTGGCTTCTGCTTACAAAACAGGGCTCTGGAGGAACATGATTCAGTCTAGGTGAAACCCTGGCAGCTCAGAAGAGTCACACTGTTAGGGACCAGCCGCATCTTGTTATAATAAAGAAAGCCAGAAGAGTAATATTATTCTGTTTTCACTTTCACAGGCTCTTATGCCCTATTATAGGAATGATTAAGAACAGTGGTTTCCCACCTTACATCTTCAGTTCTCCCCTCTAGCAGTAACGAATTTTAAAGTAAATTGTCACTCAATCTCTTCTTAGTGAACTAAGATTAATTTCTTTGGAAATGTCACATTTAGTTTGCTAAAAAAAAAAAAAGTCCAATGAACAGATGTAACTCTAAAAAGTTTAATAGACTGGCAATACAAACATTGGTAATGAAAGATAAACATCTTTAAACTCAGCCCAGCCCTACAGGAAGTACCCCTACAGGACCCCAGCCCCGTGTGATGCATTTTGCCTACATATTTTTTGCTCCAGACAACCTTTTAAGATTTTAAAATGTAAACAGGGCCTTCTCTTGTTTGACACTGACAGACTTCTTTTAAACTTGTATCGTCAACTTATGTGTTCCATTTTAGTTTATGGAGCAGTGATACCACACATTCAGCCATTTTAATTTTACCTGGAATTTTAGTTGCCTAATTGTTCTTGGAGCATACTTGAAACTGTTGGAAAAGCACACCAGTATTTTTTTTTTAATTTTCCCATCATTCTTTAATTGTCACATGAGTAATAGTAATCCTCCTACTTTAATTGATATTAGAAAACAGTACCAATGTACTCAAGTACTTGAGTAAAGCAACCTATTAAAAAGGAGTTGTAACATACTATATTTAGGGCAGAAAAAGAAAACCAACCAATATCCTTTACAGAACAACTCAGTTTTATAAAGTTGGAAAAAACACAATGTTGAAAGAGCATGGTGACCTAAATGGGAAGGAAATCCAAAAACGGGGATATATATGTATACGTATGGCTGATTCACTTTGCTGTACAGTAGAAACTAACACAATATTGTAAAGCAACTCTACTCCGATAAAAATTAAAGAAAAATAAAGCGCATGTATCCGCGTTTTTGGTTTGACGTAAATAGATAATTGAACTGCCACATTTGGCTAGTATCATTGAAGACATTGATTACTGATCAGTTATTAATATTTTCATTCATGGAAGAACTCCTGAGTGAGTTAGAGAAAATATTTTCTTCCTGCTTGATTTGTATAATGTATCACCGTATGTGGGTTTGCTTTCCACGTTCTGTCGTTTTCACTAATGACACGTCTATTGAAGTGTATATTTCAGTCTTTCTATCTCCCGCTCTGGACAGCCTCATGCCTGGGATGGGCTGACAACTTCTTATTCTTTCCAATTCACACAATGCTTCCAGATGAGATTATTTGAAGCAAAATTTTAACTGTGTCACTTATTTGCTCAAAAATCTTCCCTGGTTTCTTGATGCAATAAAAATAATACAGAAACTCAGTAGCCTATAATTTAGAGCCCTCCATGTTCTGGTCTTGATGTAACTCTGAACATCACTTCAAATTCTGCTTTTTATGCCCTTGCAACAAAAACTGCACTATGGCAGAAATGTCCTTCACCTATCTTCACTTAACCTACCTCCACTTAACTAGTTTATCAGATTCAACCATGCTCTCCATACTCCTCTCTGAAATACATGCCTGGTATTCATCATGAGCTCCTCACACACACGTAGTAGACTAGCTGCTTTTTGCACTTCCATTTCGTCAACCAGTTGAGCAGTATGGTTACAAAGAGAGGTTTGTACCCAGACCTATTTTTATCTGTGGCTATTATAAATACAAAAATTAATTACATGATAACCAATTGAGAAATATCAGATGAAAATAACTTTTTTCCTATGAAAAGTAAGTTATATACTTTGGAAATAAACAATAAATTTCTTGTCTCCAAACATATTCTTGTCAAATCAGTTGTGACAAGACAGCTGTAAAATATTGGGAGAAAATCATAGAAAACTAGAAAGATTCTGCATTTATATTTCTAGTGAAATATGTTTGGATTCACCTGTGACATTTTAAAGAAATTGAAAATGTAATTCTAAGGTCATACATCTTGGGTGTGATTCATGCCGGGAAGGTGACATATTTACAGGAAGACAACGTACAATAGTGGATTAATGGTGACAGTTCTTTGGGAAAGAAATTATGGAATCATGTAGACATCATATATGTAGTGACAGAAACAGACAAATCTAAATATGATGCAGAGGAGTTTGTACCAGATCCAGAATCTTAAAAAGAAAAACTGTTCCTTCTTTTTTTTGTGAACATTTTCAAACATTTATGATATGTATGGTAGTTTTTTATTGTAGTAGAATTGACATTCAGAAAAATGTACTTATCTTAAGCTTGATGAATTTACATGAAGTATACACATACCGGTAATCAGAAAGAGAGCATTACCAGCACCCCAGCAGGTCCTCTTGTGCTCCCTTTCAGCTACTGCCCCCTCACTCTGCAAGAATAATCACTTTAACAGCATAAATTCTTTGACTCTTTTTGTAATATATATAAATTGTATTTATTATTTTGTGTTTGGCTTCCTCCTTGTAACATTATATTGATGAAATATTAGCCTCATCTAACTATAGATCATCCAGCGTCATTGCAGCAAGCTATTCTTTGTCTCCAGATTAGATACTGAGTGAATTTAGTGAGGGAAAAGAAGGCTTTTCCTTGATCTTTCTTTTCTATGCCAATTGTTCATTTTATCACTTAATTCCCTCTACCTGACTGCTTTTGTTCTTTTTTTTAAAACCCCCATCTAATGTTGAAGTGTAATTTTTATAAAATTATATGCATGACCTTAATATAAGTACAAAATGAGCATGTGCCAAAGCTTTATTTAACTTATTAATGAGAGAACCAACAAGACGGTGAAGCTAATTTGAGGAGCATTTGAGGAACCAATTAAGTGTAGAGAGTGAGGGGAAAAACGTTAGAATAAGATTTCTAGGTGAGATACAAAGCTGGTAATTGTCCTACGAGAAAAAATCTGCAAGTTAACGTGCAACTTTAGAGTCTGGTCCCTAAATAATAGTTGATAATATGTTGAACGAAGTTGTATCCTCCTAGAAAATTAAAAAGTAATTGTTGGATGGGTCTGTTGGACAATTTCCCAGGGTAACGGTGAAGGGAAATACAGAGTTATTTTGCCTTATTTCCTATCTATCCATCAAGGTCAATTTACATCCCACCTCCACTCTGAAGTCTTTATAATCATCCCGCTGGAAGTCACCTCTCTAGCCAAGGAGCTCTAGTAATACATGGAAGAAGCTCAGTATGAACTTGGTGAATGAATCATTGTATTCTGCCACTCTAGGGGCATATCACTCCTTGAGCAGAAATGGCTAATTAAGAACATAATTAAATTTTAAATTATGGCTAGAGAAATTATACTGTAGAAGAGAGATAAATTAGAATACATCATGGTGCAGTTTAGCAGGTTTGTTTTCTTAAAATGAGTGAATATGCTGTGAGAAATAATTGATTTATAAACTACTCTGCCTTTTCAATTTTCTCTTTTCTGTTTCATATTTTTGCCCTTTCTTTAGACTCTGCACTATTGAGACATTCTCTTTGTAATTCTCCCTTTATCTTAGTCGTGTTAATACAACTACAGGAACTGTCTATCTCAAGTTCCGTTTTAGCCTTAGCAGAGATTGGAAAGGCTATCATTAGTCATGTTAAATCATGGGCTTTTAATGGTCACCAGTTACTTCTCTGACTCTGTGACCCTCATGCCATTTTTCCTATTGACCTTTGTCAATTGCTTGCTACTCATCTCATTGGACTCACTGGACTTTGTTATTCTCTCCCCCTTAGTGTTTACAAAAACATTTTCTTCTGCAAAGCTTTGTTAAACACTAATCTTTCCTCTTTAGTGTTTCAGAATACCCCCAATAAATCATATAATTTAGAAGAAATATGTGTAATGCATCTATAAATCGAGTGTAATCCAAAACATTTTTTTCTTGTTTTCTCAACTTCTCGTGAGTAACTAAAAGAGTTCTGTTCTTGCTGAGATGGTTTTGAATTGAATTATGTATACTGTTGCTCAGACGTACTTTTCTTGTTTTTCATACCTCCAACTGGGATTTTTTTTCAATTACTCATCATACTTCAGACGAGAGTTCAAGGAGAAAAAGATAACTTTTACATTGCATCCTCCCACCTCTTATCTTGCATTATCAACTCCAAATTTCTTTTTTATGAAAATCCAGGAAGAGTTTGGTGATTTTTTTTTTTAAGATGAAAAGAGAAAATAACAAAGAGGTTTGTTTTCATGTCCTAGTTTCTTCTAGCTGTTGCTAGCAACCTGACAGTGTGTCTCTACAGCTCTTGATTCCTGCATTTTTCACCTTATCACCTGTCACAAATACATCACCCTGAGGAAGAAACAAGTAGCATTTTTCTACAGCTCACTGGGCATACCAGGAAAGTGGCCAGATCCCTGGTCCCGTCCTCTTCCAACTCGTTCTCCTGGAGTCTTCATCCCATGGCCCAAATCTGTGCCCTTTAGCTGCATATGGCTATTCGAATTAAAATTAAAATTTAAATAAATTAAAATTAAATAAAATTCAAAATTTGGTTCATTAATCAAATGAGGTACATTTCAAGTGCTCAGTAGCCACATATGGCTACCATACTGAATAGCACAAGTGTAGAACTTTTCCATCATCACAGAAAGTTCCATTGGGCAGTGCTGACCCAAAGCATGTGGTAGCTGTTCAATGCAAATATGCACACTAGTGACCTCAGTTACATTTTCAGATAAAGTGCTTCTTTTTACAGAATTTTTCCCTGAGTTCACTAGGGATTGGTATTGTCGAATGGGCTTATAAATGAGTTGGAAGAGACAGAGCCCAGTGAAATCTTCAAGTGTGCAGATGAAACTAGGCTCTTCTGGGAGTGGAAATGCCAAATTGAAAAACTGTGCCTGAAGGCTTTATGAGGGGACAGACATGCATCAGACGAGCTTCTCTCTGAGCAAGTATAATTTGAAAAAGTTAGGTAGAAATTATTCTGTCCTTACAGGGTAGTGGATTCTGTTTTTCTTTTTAACAGTTGAAAGAACAATGTTGGTTTCATTATGTAGTATTCTCTAAAATAACAAAGTTTTGTTGAGGCTCCAAATAGTAAAAATAAATTTGGGCAAAAAATAATGAGACTATTTCCTACATGTGTGCAATATTCAACACTGGGTATCTATGAAAGAAAAACTTCACAGGGGTGATATTTTAACTTGTTTTAATAGGTTAGTCGTAATTTTCTGAGTAGAAATGGCAGAAAAGGCAATCCTTGTAGAGGGATCACCATGAGCAAAAAACACAGTAGCATCAAAGATCGGAATGTATTGTTTCAGAGACAAATAGTTCTTTGTGGTTGAAGCAAAAGTGCGTGATGTAATGATTTCATTTTTGAAATAAGTATCAAGCCTTATTGCAAAAGTCCTGGATAACATGATTATCTAAAAGTTGAAGAAGAATAATTGTTAAAAGGAATTATTTAAACAGCAGAGTAAATACATAATCTAATGAGTATTTTAGAAAGACAAACTCTAGCAGTTATAGACCAGTGATTCTCAAAAGGGGTGATTTTGTCTCCCAGGGGACAACTGACAATGTCTAGAGACAGTTTTGGTTGTCACTGCTGGTTGAGAGGTGGGTACTGTCGTCGAGTGGGTAGGGAGTAGGAGTGCTTCTAAGTATCTTATAGTGGAGAGCACAGCCCCCATCACAAAGAAATATCTGGTCTCAAATGTTGATAGTGCCAAGGTTGAGAAACCCTGATGTAGGTGATGAATTGAAGAGATACTTCAAACAAACAAAAAAAATTGTTTAGGATGCCAGTACAATAGTGCATTTGAGAAATGGTAAGAGGAAAGGAAGGGATACTAATGTGTTTTTTATTGTTAAGTTGGGAAAGGCAGAGTGTTGTGAGGATGACTGCAGAGTTAATTGAATGTTCTCAAATAAAACTAAAAGGAACCTGTTGCTTCTTTTATGTTTTGTATAACTTATAGGAATGATTTACTCACAAATTTAATATAAACTAAAAACAAAATCCAAGAAAGATATATGGTACGTTGTAAGTAAAATTAATAGGAAAAGACCCATACTGACACATCTGGATTTTTTTAATTGTAAGGAAAAGGGGGGAAATCTCATAAGTTTCTAGAAAGAATATAGAGGTACCTAAAAGTGCCAGGGAGTTCAGCATCAGAATTCTCCTTTATAACACTAAATTTCATTAGAATTTGAGAGGAAAATGGTATACCAAAATTTCATGCCAAGACAAGGTGTCTTTCGTGGGCAAAGGCAATAGAAATACTTTCAAATTTTACAAGTCTCGAAATACATATGAACATACTCATTGAAAAAATTAAAGATGATAAACATAGTAAATGATAAAACTTTAAGAATTTACTATACAAGGGATTTATTACTCTTTTACTATTTAGTAAACTCAGGAATTAGATTGGATTTTTAAATTTTAGCCATATAAAGTGTAAATCCACTACAAAGCTTGAACCTGGTAAAACCTCATCATCTATATGTTTTTGGTTCTTTTTACTATCCAGGGACCAACACATCCTGCATTTTATATAGGATCCCTTTTTTGATTTGATCCTTTGAAGTGATAATGGTTCACATTCTGCTGGAGCACTTTCTATAATGGCTAAGAAATTGACTAGTTGGGTCATTGCCTGCTATAATTACCTTGCAAAGCTTTATTGTATGTTGTTTGTATATTCTCATCCCTATGAATGAGGAGTTCCCAAAAGAAACATGGTAGCAGTTGTAATTGTACTTAGGCAATGTGCCTCTTTATGTTTAAAAAAATTCATTGAATAGTCTTGAGTCCCTGAATTTTATTTAATAATGAAAGTCGAATAAAACAAATTATCTCCCTTCAAGTTCTACTTTATTTAATAACTCCTTTTCCTTGTCTGGGAGCAAAAAATTTTTATTCTTGTGAAAGACTCAAGAGGTTTCATGAAAATAATGGTAACGAATGAAAACGTTTAAATATCTAGAAGAGACAGTGGGGTGTTTAAAATGTATGTGAAAATGCCACTGGTATTTGTTATATATATTTTAAAACCTGAATTATTTCTTAGTGATTTGGAATACTTCATGAATTTTGGTAGAAAATTTTAACATACATGTTCTGGAATTTTTAGTTATTCTATGTAAATCATGACTAAACTCATTTTGAGTACATAAGAAATCCATATATTAACTTGGAAAGTAAATAAAGCTACATATCAGTACATTAAATCAAGACAACACAAACCACTCTGTTTTTCAAAAAAAATTATATAAAAAATATAAAAAATTTTATAGTTAAATGTTCTGAGGAAACTTTATTAGTGCTTGCTTGTTTGTTTTAATAGCCAAAAGAAATGTTTAGAATATTTGCTTTCACTTTTTCCAGGTTAAAATTATCCCAGCTATGCACTGACAAAGTCACTAGTATATCCTGGTCTGAAGTAGACCAAGAACTTTAAAAAAAAAAAAAAAAAAAAACACCTTTGTATTGAAGTACAATATGTACACTTTTCTGTACAGCTCAATGAATTTTCACCTACTGAATACCCCTGTCACTAGCACCCAGGTAAAGAAACAGATCATCCCTAGCACCCCAAGTAGACCCTCTGCTGCTTCCCCCAAAGGTAGTCAATTATCCTAACTTCTTAGAGCAGAGAATACTTGTTTGTTTTTATTTTATATGAAAGGGATCATACATTATGTACACTTTGATATATGACTTCTGTAGCTCCACATTTTATGATTCATTCATATTGCTGCACATACAGTAATTGTAGAGTCATTATCCTTGCTGTATAGTATACCCTTATGTGAACATACCTCAACTTATCTTACTACTGTTAATGAAGATTTGAGTAATATCCAGGTTTCAGCTATTACAAATAGTATGCGATGAACATTCCATTAAATGTTTTTTTTTTGGCTAACATTTGTACACATTTATAATGAGCATAGACCTAGAAGTGGAATTCCTAAGTCAGAGTAGAAACTGGCGAAATAGGTTCCCAAAAAGGTTGTACCAAGTGTACATTTCCACCAGATGTGCTTGAGGATTTTTGTTGCTCTACATCCTCAGCAACACTTGGTATTTTTTCCTTTTATTTCTGTATTTTCTGAGTGGATACTCTGGGGATTATTAAGTGGTATTTCATTATGGTTATAATTTTTATTTCCCTGATGGCTTTTCATATGTTTATTGGCCATGTGTATACCCTCCAAGAGAGGTTTTTAATGCAGAGAAACATTTACAAAAGTGATAGATGGGCAGGAAAGGGGAAGAGTGGGTGTTACCTCAAATCAGGGAATTGTTTCTGCCTGGGCACAGCTAAGCTGTACCACTGCTTCTGAAATGGGGTTGCTTCCATCTTCGTTGTTGGTACCTGAAAATGCTGGAGTCTACACTTCCCTAGTAGTTGCCTTTCTGCTACTTCAAGTGTTGAAAACAGAATGACTTTGGACTCGCTCTGCCTTCTAAATTCCTACCAGTGCTTCCCATTTACAGAGCCAATTAGGGAACAGGCAAGAGAATCTTGAAGTGTCATTTTCAGGCTTTCAGTACACCACCCTCCCTCCAAGTGAAGAGAAAAGCTTGGAAGGTCAAGAAGCAAGCTGCATAACAACTGATTCTATCTAGCCCAGTGCCTTTTACCTTAGCCCTCTAAATATCAAGGAAGAAGGTAGTTCATAAGGGCTAAAACCATAGCAATCTGCATTTAAATGTGTATCAACATTTTCAGGCAACTGGTTAATCGATAGTTTTCATGTATGTGAGCACTTTTCAAAGTGCTCTAGAGAAATAGTAAAGTACTTTCCCTCACAATTCTTATAACTTCTTAGTGAATAAAGAAAAATATACATGGAACATCAGTGGATAATATAGAAAATTAGGAAGCTGAATTGTGATAATAGACTATGAATCTTAAATGATATATCTGAGAACAGGAGGGAAGAAATTACAGCTAAACTAGTTGAGCATGCAGTGGGGTTGAGCTTTATCTCAAAGGGTAAATAATGTTGGAAAAGGTGAAGGGAAGAAGAAAAAGCATTCTGGGAAACAAGAACAATATGAGTGAAATAAAGAACACAGGACTGAGCTATGGCATCTTTCTAAAATATTAAAATTTTTTCTTACCTTGACTTGAAGTATGCTTTGGAAGAATATACCAGAATCAATAAACTGAAATTTTATAACAAGATTGCTGTTAAAGGAATCTTGGAACCACTTTGCAGTAGGAATAAGAGAGCTAAGATGTTTAGCTCAGAGGGGAGAAAACTAAAAGGAATGCCTATGAAGTTGTTCTGTAGAAGAAAGTGTAAACTTTTTTGGGTTCTTTGAAAAGGAAGCACTCCAATCGGTGCACAAAAGTTAGGAGCATTCAGCGATAAGTTCAATGAAAAAGAATTTTTATACAATTGCTATCTAATAATGGAACATACAGCCTCATGTAGATATGATGTCTCCAGCGCCTGAGTTATTCTGATAGGAGTTAAATGACTAAGTGTACCAGAAATAGGATTCCTGCAATCAGAATAAAGAAGATGATCACAAAGTCCCTTTAATCTAAAAAATAATTTGGGACAGGTAGAGTGACACTTATCAAGAAACCTGAAAGCTGGTTAGTTTACACTTTAATAACTAAAGTAATTAGTTTTTCTTACATGTCTACTCTGCCATATACTATCCAGGTAGAATGAAATGATTCAGTGTTCTCAAAAATAAATGAGGAGGAACCCTAGACTTATAAGATGCTCCATGAAAAAAAATTAGTTTGAGGTAAAATAATGTTGAAAAATTCTGCATCCATTTAACCTCTTAATAATAAATTCACAGAATATAAAATACTTTCATGACTCTGTGATGTCCTTCAGTAAATAAATTTGCTTAAGCTCTGTATCACCAGCTTTTTATCAAAAACATTTCAAATTTATCTCAAAAAATAATCTTCTTAAAGTCATATCAACATTCTTGAACTGGTGCTTTCACAGGACTGATTTTTTGGATACATGTAATTGTAATCACAGCTACCACCTATGGGAGCCTATGGTCTAGTGAGGGAAACAAGTACAACACAATAGGAAGAGCAGTGCCATAGGGGATTGATGCATGTTCTATGGAAACACATGGAAGGGCACCTAACACAGTCTCCATGATGGGGGAGGGACAGGAAAGAATTCCTGTAGAAGGTAATGCGTAGTGATGACCTATAGTATATCCAGGATTTACTGGGAAAGAGAAAGAGGGAAAGCATGTTTGAGACTTAGGAAACTCCAAATGTGAGGGCCTATCAGTAAATGATTATGATACATTCATGAAGAGCATGGCCAGTTTTTAAAAGAAATGCTTAATAGGGACTTGATAGTCAGAGTTTATTAACAGATTTGGTTTGCATCTCAAATTCTCTTGCAGGGTCACTACAAAGGTTACAGATGCACAGAATTACACAATCTTGAGTGTGGGGAAAAAGCATTGAGACCCTCTAGTCAGAAACCTTGTCTGCAATGGCTAACTGGAAGCTATCTCTCCCCTGTTTGAATGTGTTTAGTCACTAGAAGCGTTCTATCTCGTGAAGCATTCTCCCACTCCCTTATATTAAGATGAAATCAAACTCTCTGTAACTTTCCTCTGCCCCAGGTCTGCATTCTTGAGCTTCACAGAAAGAACTCTGGGCTTTATTACTTTGGGAGTACCAGAGTCATTTTTTGTTGGTGATGGAATTTAAAATGAGATCTATTTAATGGAGTTTTCATTTGCTCTGCCTGTTCGTTTTAATACCAGACATCTCACCATTTTTAACATGTGAAATATATCTGTTATGTCCTAAAGTTTTCTTAAGACTACAATATAAATATTGAGTTTCATATAACCTTTTTATTTATCAAGGGAGTATTTTGGGGATTTGGTTTCGGCATCTTTTTGTAAAAATGTTAGATCTTAGGAACATTTTCATAATTCAGCAGGGTCTGCGATGTTAATGGACCTGAGCAGCAGGACCCTTGGACCACATACTATAATTACTCCTCAGAGTGCTTGTAATTTCAATTCGAGAGCCTAACGCTGGCTGTAATTCATTTGCTTTTCTTCTCTCATTGAAAGTGATTCACAGCAGTCTCCTGATTTTGGAAATCTATTGCTTTTGCTCAATTCTAAGTTAGTACTCCAAATTTACATTAAAGTATGGCAGTAGAAAAAACATGGTGGGGATTGAAAAAAGTAATGGTGAAGAAGTAAATATTTTTTATGAGCAAAAGTTTCTTTTAAAAGCTATAGTTCAACTGAAGCAAATTCCATGATGTTATAAGGAAACTGAGGCCAATTCAGGTTAAATGATTAGTAGTAGAATTATAAGTGGAAAATCTCTGAGGATTTTCACCCTGGATGGTTGGCGTACTTTTTACACTTGGTAATAGACCAGTAGTGTTACAATAAATGTAAACATGTTTTGACTGTTCAAATGGTGACTGTAGTCTTATTTGAATAAGTATGGTCAAGTTAAAAGAAAAGAAATCTAAATTTGAAAATGAAACCTAAATATCATATGATGTAATGCTCATCATTTCTAATTTTAATGATTTATTTTTTCATATGATGTAATGCTCATCATTTCTAATTTTAATGATTTATTTTTTCCTCACCAGGGAAATCATCTTTGGGGATCTTATGAAGAACTTCTTATGGTAAGGACATTTACTCAACAAAAATTTTATAAAAATGATCATAGCATGTTTAATGGCATTATCTGTGTTTTCAAATGGAATGTCCAGTATACAAGGGGCTGAGAAAAAGTAGATTGTTCTTCTCCAGGCACTCTTTTTTCCCATTAAACTGTTTTATTTTTTTGTAGTATTTATCACCACCTGATTTTTATTTATTTGTTTATACCTTTGTTGCCCATCTTTCCCACTAGAAGGTACCTTCTAGGGGAGCCAGAATGCTTGCTTATTGATAAATGTCTGGCCTATGGAGAATATTTGTTGAATGGATGCATTAATGATCAATAAAATGATCACGTGTCATGTATCAGCACTGAGCTAGATTGTTTCAATGAAACATTTCTGCTTATCTTCTTGGTAAACCTAAGAGGTAGGTCTCAGTTCCATCATATCGCTAAGGAAATGGCCTCATAGCAGGAAAATTATTTAATCTAGATTATGTTATTATTAAGAAGGTACTTGAACTCTTGTTTGAAAATTTCAAATACCAAACACTTCCTTTCTCAGAACAGTTACCCTGTAATTCAAAATGTTAAAATGCTAAGATGAAAAAAATAAACAGGAAACTTATGCAAAAATCAGAAACAATATTTAAACACAAAATTTCCATTTCAAAAGACCCCACTGATCTTGGACTATCTGAATATGATGCAGGATAACTGATGCACTGGTACCAACTTAATCAAGTATATCTGACACATCTTTAGCAAAAGAAATAAAATTTTGGAAACGAAATATGACCTAGTCCTAATTACTTAAGTGTTTATCATTAGTTTTGCATCAGTATTTGTCTTGTAAATACATAGTCAGAAACATTGGTCTGACAGGACAGAGTTAAAGAAAAATATAAATATTCTAAAAAGAGTTAATTTCCAGGTTTTCATACTCTAATTAGAGATATATTGACCTTAGCAATTGTCACATTATTTTTAATTAAACTTTTTATTTTGAGATAATTATAGTTTTGCATGCAGTTGTAAGAACTAATACAAAGAAACCTATGTGTCCTTTACCCAGTTTTCCTCAAAGTAACATCTTGCAAAATTGTACTACAAAATCACAATCAGGTTATCGACAGTGATACGTTTAATGTACAGAACATTTCCATTACTACAGGAATCCCTCCTGTTGCCTTTTTATAGATATACCCACCTTCCTATGTCCCATAACTCCTAGTAACCACTAATCTCTTCTCCATTTCTTCATACAGTCTTTTGTCTCCTTAGGTAGGTTTATTCCTAGGTATTTTATTCTTTTTGTTGCAATGGTAAATGGGAGTGTTTCCTTAATTTCTCTTTCAGATTTATAAGAAATATATCCAAATTTTCTTGAATATTTATGATGACGAGTTGCATGAAATATCAATTTCTAAAATATTGTTGTTACAAGAAAGCTGTGTAAGTGGAATCAGGCAATATGTACCCTGACAGTATTGGCTTTTTGTCACTCAGCTTAATTCCCTGGAGATGCATACAGATTATGTGTATCAATAGTTGATTCCTCTTTATTGCTCAGTGGTATTGCTTGGTATGGTTGTACCACAGTTTGCTTAACCATTTCCCCATTAAAGGACACCTAGGTTAGTTTTAGTCTTTGGTTGTTATGCTGTGAACATTTACATGAAGTTTTCTGTGGGAATATAAGTTTTCCTTTCTCTGGGATAAGTTGAATTATATTAAGTCTAAAGAAACAAACCATGATTTTAAAAATTATCCTTTACACAGGGCCCTCATAGCACAAGAATTAGCTAAATCAGGACAAGAAAGAGAGTTAGAATAAGTTGAAAGGAAATTAAATAACTTTTTTTATTGATGTATGTTAGCATCCTTACTATTATTATTACTATTAAGGCTGACGCAACTCTGAAATTAATAATCTTGTCTTGCTTATCTAAGAAACATGAGTTTTACACATCATGTTCTCTCCTTTGAACGTTTATATGCTAAGCATCAACCTTTGGTTTAGTTTGCCACCCATGTGTATTGAAGTGAGTGCCAGCTTTACATCCATATATCAACTTGTAAAAAATTAGAGCTTTAGTATTTCCATTAAGAACTAAGAATGCCCTTCTACTTTGCTGGGGCATGACACACCAAAGTGTCAGGGCATGTTTTATAGCATTTATTAATAACCTATATTCCTCTCTTGAGGTATATTTGCTGGCCTGGCAGCTTGCTTCTACTCATCTAACCTCGAACTGTAAGAAAACAAACAAGATTTTGCCAAATAACCATATGGGAAGGGGACTGTTCCAAGTAATCCAAAAAGGATAATTAAATGTGTACAAATATATATATATATATACACACACAAACACAAAGATTTGTGTGTATGCATATATGTATGTGTTGATATACATATATATGCATACACGTATGTTTGTGTGTATGTATATATGACTACGAACAGTAAAATACTGCTCTATCATAGAAAACTTGTATCCCTAAAGGCTAAGATTAGGAGACTAAAAATAAGACTGTATTTGCTAGGTACTTGTTTTATAAGAATTACTAAAATTATACCTGTCTTATTTATATCCTACTAAGATAATATGGGAATACACCCGAGTATACACATACTAACTGTAATAGAGAATGGGTAAATGTTTCTCTACCAAATTTTGAAATTCAAACAAAGTGCAGAAATCAAGAAAGACAAAAATACTGATTTCTTCATGCATTTAAAAAATATTTATTGATCACTTTCTTTGTGGAGGCTCTGGTATAGGTGGTGGGAAATCAAAGTGAACAAGATCCTTGCATTACATTCTAGAGCTTACATTCTAGTCAGGGGAGGTAATCTATGTGCATGGAAATAAATGAAATAAGTGAATGAGAAATTTTCAAATATTTTACTGTGAAGAAAGTAAAATAGGGTGATGGGATAGAGTGGCTAGAGAGAGTGATGATGGCTATGTTGGCTAGAGAGGTTAGAGAGACTTCCTTGAACAGGTAACATACGCGCAAAGACATGAATGCTGAACTGGAGCTAGCAATGCAGAAATTCAGAGTAGAACATTCCAGATAGAGGGAGTGGCAATTGCAAAGAGCTTAAAATGGGAAAGCGCTAGGAGACATTGTTTGAAAGATCTGTAGATTTAGCTTTCTCAGTCATAGAAAGTAATTGTCTGGAGTACTGACTTTCTGGAGCCAGAGTCCTGACAGGCAGCACTAATCAGCTGCCACACCACCATCTTTTGATATCACATACTCAATGGACAATAAGAACAGTTTTCATGGCAGAGAAGACATGGCATATCCTAGAGAATGACACAGAAGTCAACAACAGAAAAAACAGAAAACTTGAAGTGCCAAATGGACTTGTGAATTAAGAAGCAAGGAGAGTTAGAGGAAAATGTAAGCATTTCAGTTTCAAAATCTTTAATAAATGAGGAGGCCAAGAGGGAGAGGAGCTGACTGTGAGAAGGGGTGGTATGCGGTAATAGCTGATGACGTGGTTCAAAGCTAGAGCATTTCAGAGAGAAGGAAGAGAGAATAATTTGGAACTGGAGATGAGGCATAAAAAGGACACTCAGCCCAACTCTAAGTCCGAGTGTATAAGGAAAGAGGGAGAAAACACAATGATCCGTTGGGAAAGCACTATCCTCAGAGAAGATCCAGAGGTTCTTTGAGCAAGATGAAGGGAACATTCATAGTTGAGTTTGAGGATATTGGGGATTTTGAAGATGATGTACCGTGAATTCCACAGAGCATAGTGGGCAAGTTTAGGAACTATGGAAAGCTGGGAGAAGGGTACTAAACAGGAGATGTGCAGAGCCTAAGGGGGTGAAAATGTGGGAAATAAGAGGTGAAGTAAAAGCTTCTTATGGTAATCTGAAATTAACAAGAACAAAGGCTGTAGACATGGTGGTCTCATAGCAGGTAGAAGTGGTGATAACCTGTGGGTATCTGGGGGACCCTGTTTACTACTTCTGAAGGCAGTGGGGAGGCAAGGAAAGTTCAGTATTGTAATCACACATCTCTCTTGCGACCACGGTTGCTGAAGTTTTGACACCTGAGGAGGGCTGGTCTTAATTTGGATGCAAAAAGTTAGAAGTTTGTAGTGAATTTCTAGTTCATATAATAGTCATTTTTAAAGTGAAATAGTAAAAATACTTATATTCTGATCCAGGACAATTCTAATCACTTCAAAATTACTTGGGAAGGGATGGTGGTCACTATCCCAGAGTTTCCTGCAAAGTTTCACCTTGTATTTAATCTTATTTAGGTCAATCTCAAATTATTTTTCCATCTGTGCTTTAAACAATAGGTGGCTATGCTCAGAAGCCATCTCTTTTGTATTTAATTTCTTCATTGGCTTGATTAAGTGGAACAGTTTTTCACTCTGAGATGTCTCTCACCAGGAGATTTTTCACAACTCTCCTTGTTATCCTTTCTCTTCTTTTGGTCGTCTGACAGTAAAATCATAATCCTGTCTTTTACAACATCACAGGCTGATAACAGCATGAACACACTCAGAGGATTCTTGCTCTCATGAAGCTTTTAATTTCTTTATTGACTTTAATTAAATTTGAGAGGCTTTTTCAATAACAAGAAAAAAACATGTTTGTATGTTGGATTAATAGCATTGTATTAGCCAGACTATAGACGTGATATTTGGGGGAAAGGATAAACTTTTATCTAATCCTGGGATCACAGATGTGAAGTCTTCCATCTCTGTGAATTTCTTGCTTTTAAAGGAATGGACAGTCTACCATATGAACATAAAAATTGCATCCTTTCCTTAACAGAGCTTAAGAAGCCAGTGACTCTCAGGTGAAGCTTTCTGAACAATACTTCAGCTGATTTCCTCAGTGTAAATTAGAGTGCCTATGCTTTTTTTTTTTAACAAATTTATTTATTTATTTATCCATTTAGACTGTGTTGGGGCTTCATTGCTGCACACTGGCTTTCTCCAGTTGCAGTGAGTGGTGGCCACTCCTCGTGGCGGTACATGGGCTCAGTAGTTGTGGCTCGCGGGCTCTAGAGAGCAGGCTTAGTAGTTGTGGCACACGGGCTTAGCTGCTCCTGAGCATGTGGGATCTTCCCGGACCAGGGCTCGAACCCCGGTCCCCTGCATTGGCAGGCAGATTCCCAACCACTGCGCCACCAGGGAAGCCCAAAAGAGTGCCTATGCTTTTAAAATGCAATGAGGATATTTATTAATTCAATGAACAAGTATTTATTGGGCACCTCTGATGTGCTGTGTGCTCTTCAAGCAATGAGCAGCAATGGTGCTTGAGGGAATAAAGGGCCTGCTCTCACAGAGCCTGTATTATAGTAGCAGAGATAAACAATGAACAAGTAAACTGATTTAAATAAATAGTATATTTTAAAATAGTTTTATGAACCATGAAAAAAATTAAGCAGGATTACATGGTGGAGTGACCTGTGGGATGGAGGGTGGGATCATTGGGAGAAGGTGGTCAGAAAAGGTTTCTCTGCATAGCTGACAATTTAGCCAAAGGAATCATTAATTACATTTAGTGTGTCTTTCTCTAGTTTTGGTAAACTTTGATTAAATCTGCATATTGAATTAAAGTAGCATGCAGGCATTTGGAATTAAAGCTAATGGGAAGAAATAAAGGCTTATGTCGAATAATAAATTATTTACTTTATCATAAAAGGGTCCAAGTCAAATATTTTACTGATTATTTGAGATATTTGAAAGAATTAGAGTCTTGCCATAAAGGGGGAAAATGAAGTAGATAAAGATGCGTAAAACCTGAGATTTGCTCCACAGTAGAAAATATTCTCTAGCTGCGCTATCCAACGTGGTCCTCACTAGTCACATGTGGCTATTGAACAGCTCAAACAAGGCTAGCTCACACTGAGATATATACTCTGTTAGTGTAAAATGAACAATCTACTTCAAAGACTTTGTACGACAAAAAAGTAAAGTATTTGTTTTTATTGATTACAGGTTGAAATGATAATATTTTGGATATAGTGGGTTAAATTATATTTTAAAATTAATTTCACCAGTTTATTTTTACTTTTTAAAATGTGGCTACTAGGAAATTTTAAATTCTATATGCAGCTTTTGTTTATGGTTCACATTGTATTTGTGTTGGTCTGTACTGCTCAATAGAATTGTCAATAACCTCTTAAAGCATATTGCACAGAATTTATAACCTAGTCATTCAGATGAATTAAATGCTCATGAAAGATGACATGTTTTCAAATTCAGATGGCAAAATCCAAGTAGAATTTATTTAAGACAAAATAATACTGAATTTATATTGTTATAATTAATATCTATTAATGTTTGGGTATGACATGCTAACACAAAATGATCTTTGAAATCTAGTAATTTTGCATTCTTTTAGGAAAAGGAACATTCTGATTTGTTGGGAGACTTGGAGTTTCAACTAGAATAACTAACTACGCTAAGTTGAATAGGTAATTTTTCATTCTTCAAGACCATGTAGAACCTGAACTAAAACCTACCTATCTTTTCAGGGGCCACCTTTGGGCAAAAATAAGTTTTCACTTTCATAAATGAAATTATTCCAACCAGAAATTACACTGGTATTTTTAATGGGACCCAAATACCATTTCAAGCAGTATTGGTCTGTGTAATTCAACCAGCCACACAAATTGTTAGAGAAATATTCTCTCTAGGTTGAAACAGTTCTAATGAGAAAAAGGTTACCATCTGTTGTTTTTATTTGTTTGCTTGCTTGCTTGTTTTACACAGCCATTTCCCATGCTTGTGAAGCATATTTTAAAGGCAGAAATACTTAGAAGTAAAATATTAAACATGTGGTAGAGATACTGGTTCACAATTACCAGTTTAGTCCAAGTAGAAAACAAAAATCCAGTTTAGTTAAAGTCCTTAAGCACATAAATTTTCTAAATAGTTCTTGGCTTGATGGAGCCCTATAATAATACCCTGTCTGGTAAATATTGTTTAGAATTTCTAAATGGTAGGGCTCTTCCAGGCTAAATGGAGTCCTCTTTAACAATGAGTAAGTAAATGGCTCTTTGAGGATAGGCTCTTGTGATGGAGATCTCTCTGCAAGGATTATCTATTTTTCTCTCCACATTTATATGGATCTCTTTTCATGCTGATAAAAACTTATTTATAATCTTTGCATAGTGATCACTATTACAGGCATACCACAAAGATATTGTGGGTTCGGTTGCTTTATTCCCAGTAAAGCAAATATCACAATAAAACAAGTCACACGGATTTTTAATTTTCCCAGTGAATATAAAAGTTATGTTTACACTATACTGTAGTCTATTAAGTGTGCTATATAGCATTATGTCTAAAAAAAAGTACATACCTTAGTTAAAACATACTTTATTGCTAAAATGCTAACCATTATCTGACGGTGTAGGGATGCCACAAACCTTCAATTTGTAAAAAGCACAATATCTGTGAAGCACAACAAAGCAAGGCACGATAAAACAAGGTATACCCCAACTGAATAACAATTACTCCAATACTCAGTGGCTTAAAACAAGAGTTTTGTTATGATCACTGATTCTTTGGGTTAAAAATTTAGGAAGGTCACAGCAGCAATAGATTTTCTCTGTTTAGAGAAGTCTGGGGCTTCAGCTGGAGAGACAACATTTGAGGGTGAGTGTCCGGTATCACCTGGAGATATCTTCATTCACAAATCTGGCAGTTCATTTTAGTTGTCAGCTTGGACCTTAACTTGGACTCTGGAATGGTGTAGCTACCTGTGGTGTCTTTATGTGTCTTGGGCTTCCTCACGGTATGGCTTCCTCAAAATGGTTAGATTCTTACATGGCAATTCAGAGTTCCACAAGTGAGTGTTCCAGTGAGTAAGATGGAAGCTGCATTGGCTTTTATCACCTAGTCTCAGAAATCAAATGGTGTCACTTCCGTCCCATTCTGTTAGTTGCAAGCAAATTACAAGCCCACCCAGATTCAAGAGAAGGAGGGAACATAGACTCTACTTCCTGATGGAAGGAATATCAAAGAGTTGCAGACATGTTTAAAACCATTACACATTGGGGGACAAATCTCTCTCCAGAATGCATCCTGAAAGAAAATTATAGAATTGTAAAGGTAGAAACTAATGGAATAGTTTTCTGTTAGTCTAATATTGATAATTATGTGATTTTTAAAATTACTGGGTATTGGGAGTGGTAGGAGAAATGTTCTTTGATCCATTAAGAAATAGGTAAGTATCCAGTTTCCTTGAAACTTGAAAAGAGGATTTGGAATGTAAGTTTTTAGCATGGCATCTTTTTTGCTTTCACTGTAACAATTTTTATTTTCCTCAAACTTTCTCTTTTTGATTAATCCTTAAAAGAAATGCATTAGTATTACTTTTTTGGAGTAAATAATGTAGATATAGTATTTTCATAGAAAATTAACATCTATGGAATGAGGCTGTGATCTTTGGGAAATTATTTCTTTCATTCTTTAAGCTTTTGATATTGATTTAAGAATATTTGCTGGCTTATTTTTAAAAGAGTCATTCTCCTAAATGATGATTGAAATTTTGTGTGCTCATCTTTTGCCTTCATGTACATATAACATATATCTCTAGGTTAGTCCCACAGAATATTCCAGTAAGTACAAAGATATCAACCCTGCTCTTATGAAACGTATATTCTTAGTGGAAATATACATACAATAAATAAGTATGTAAAAGACAGAAAACCATCAGGAAGTCATAAGTTTTATGGTGAAAGAAACATAGGGTGAAAAAAAATAGAGTGAAAATAAAATAAGGTGATGTGATAGGACTGGGGAGGAGGTATGATTTTGCTTTATATTAGAGTGTCAGGGAAGAGCACAATGGCACTATAATATCTAAATCAGAACCTGAATGACAAGACAGCTGTAGTTTTGTGAGAAGTTTGGGGGCTAGTGGTGATGAGGATGGTTAATTTTACATGTTTACTTCACTGGACCAAGGGATGTCCAGATAGCTGATGAAACATTATTTCTGGTGTCTGTGAGAGTGTTCTGGAAGAGGTTAGCATTTGATTCAGTAAACTGAGTAAAGAAGTCCATCCTCACCCATGTGGGTGGGTGTCATCCAATCTGTTGAGCGTCTAAATGGAACAGAAAGGTAAAGGAAGGTTGAATTCACCCTTTCTCTTCTTTACCTGGGATGCCTATCTTTTCCTGCCCTCAACATCAGAGCTACTGATTCTCTAGAGTTTAGACTTGGACTAAATTGTACCACTGGCTTTCCTGGTTCTCCAGTTTGCATAGGGCAGGCTATGTTGGTTCCAGGCCTTCATAACTGCATGAGCCAATTCCTATAGTAAATCTTATACATATGTACGTATATATGTCCTGTAGGTTCAGTTTCTCTGGAGAACCTGACTAATACAGGGCCCATTTCAAGTAGAACAGCCTTATCAATCACCACATTTTTTAGTGTCTCGACTCCAACCTCATGGGATAACTCAGTGTTACTAAAACATGAAATGGTTTCACCTTGCCACACATTAGCACTTCTCCCCTTGCCTATCATGTACTCCTCCTTTTCATCAAGAAAAAACAAAACAAAAAATTGAAAAATGAAAACAACTCTGTGTAAGATCCAATTCAGTTATCACTTGCCTTTTTCTCACCTTCAAAACAGTTTCCCCACTTTTCAGAATGTTTTACCACTTATATTGCATTACTAGCTTTTTTTTTTTTAATTGTTTACTGTTATTTTTATCACTAAATGGTGAGCTTGACTAGAGAAAATCTGTTTTTTGGGGTGTGTGTATTTGTGTCTGCTCAGTGTTTGGCACATGAAAAAATGTTTCTTTAATGTAGTTTTGAATCCAATACGCAATTTTTTAATGTTAAGAGACTGCTGTTTGGTAGTAAATATTTCCAAAAGACTTCAACTCATTCAGTTATACTTGACCATGTATTTTTGTGTCTCTACCAATCCGTGGTAGGTGGTATTATGGAAACACACCTGATAACACCCCTGGAACAATTAAAAAACCTGAAGGAGGGTTTAATGAAATGACTGTATTTTTCTGTCAGTGATGAAAAACAACCCCTGAATGAAAGGATTGATATTTGTTTTTTGGGATTTGAAGCTTTTCTAACACATTCTACCAACTAATCACCTCCTGTTAAGTGTAAATGTGTTTTCAGTGTCCTGCTATCTGAAAAACTACTCTATTCATTCTTTGGTAATTATAGGTTAGCTTGTCTATTAAGAACTGTGAAATAAAAATAACAGTGGTGATAAAACCGTACGTGTACATTCTCATGCAAGAAAAAAACAGGGGAAGAAACATACTGTTTCCCCCTTGTTTTCCTGAAACTCTTGCATCCTAATGTTCCTCCTGTCTTCATCTGCTCCTTTTTTGCCTACCTTGGGTTCTCTTCCTATTTAACTATTGTTCTTATCTAAAGTTTAAACTTTTTTTGATTATGTTCTCTCTAAATTCTTGCATTGTTATTTTGGCTTCCAAATTATACTAGAGGAATGATGATAGTAACAACTGATAACTAGATTACATTTTAGAGTTTCTGAAGAAATTTCCACATATATAGTATATAGTTGACACAGCTTTTATTTGTATGAATGTATTGCCTGTAAAATACTGTTTTAAAATATCTGTCTGAATTTTACTTTTCCATTTTATCCACCTCCCTTATGTGCTAAGGTTAGTTTCCTGACTCTTCCTCGATGATGAGGTACAGATACCTTCATACTTATGATCATTCTTTATTTGCTGTCATTCCACTTCCCTTACAAAATTCTGTTTACCAATCTTAAAATTTCAAATTCTACCTCTATGAGACATTCTCTCAGCCCTCATAAAGATTTTCATTCTTCCCACTCTAGCATTTAGGGGAGCTGCTCAAATAAAATTATTATTATATTCCATTGTAACTGTTAGAGATTTTTCACGTATTTATAAGTAATATTGGAAATTTCGCAAAAGAAGTAATCTGCATAAGTTAAAAGTCTTATTACTTAAAATATTGTGCAGTGTTTAACAGGGTATACAATAAACCTTTGTGGCAAATTGATTTTCAGGAGAAAATTGTTTCATTAAATATTTGGTAAACTAAAATACAAATGAAGAAGATGATTTTGTTTACATGTTCTGATAAAATATAAATGTTACTATATTAAAATCCAGTCATATACGAACTGGATTTTAATGCTGTAGAGTCCCTGAGTTCCAATAGTCTAAAGCCTGCTTGAAGTCTATAGGTTTTACACAAAGGTAAAGTTTGAATAAATTAATCTGGGATTAGGAACTGTATCCAAAGAATAGATTCAGGGCAGAACCTGAAGACTGAATAGCAGCTCTTTGAGAGGTTGTTAATAATACAATGAAGATGCATACTTCTTAATTCTTGTTGAGTTGATGACATGCTTAATTAGGTGTTGACACATGCATTCAATTGAATTTAGTAATTTATTGAATTACTGATCATTACTGATCATCAGCCTAGAAATTCTTTTTTCAGTTAATAGATCTGAACTTAGCACACTTCCTGTAATAGGACGTATATTGAATGCCATACTTTTTCTTGTAAAAATGAGTAGGGAAAATGAATGGTGTCCATTCCCTTTATCATTCAGCATTTTTTCTCATCAGTCAATATGTAATCATTGAGTGCATCTTAAGTGTGTGACTCTGGTGAACACAGATCCTATAGTATTTAAGTGAAAGCAGAATCCTTGTAACTTTCAGCCAAGGCAAATGCTTAATGTAATTAATAGAAAAGAACTTGTATCTAGGTTTCTTGGCTTGGAGTAGGATTTGCATTTATCCAGGTGGAAAGAGTTCTTCTAATTAAATGGTGTGGCTTAAATAAATTCACATCACTGAAGCAACTGAAGCAAGAGTTATTAAAAGTATCGCCATGCCATCAGAGAACTAAGATGGGGTATGAGGGGTGGAGAGATAGTGCCTTATAGTACATTCACAGACATGCAGTTAGGAAGAAAATTCCTAGGTGATAATAACTGAGGTAGAAATTTATTAGAAAGCCTTAGAAAAATGTAAAAAAAAAACAATGATAAAGATTCTACCTAAAAAGTCAACTTTGAGAAATTGTAGATGTAGACAGATATTTATCCAATTAAAAATTTAGACCAAATACATCGAAGTGACATCTCAACACAGACTGGCATAAATGACGATTATAATACCCACAGTAACAAAACAGCATAAAGTAAGTGATATAAAGAGGAACTGTGGTCCTGACAGGTCACACCAAAGAAAATCCTGCCTAACGATTTTCAGTGCTTAAGATATTGGGAAGTTCTGTCAGAAACCCACTCTTTATCATGATTTTATATATAATTAATGTGTAAGTAATTAACACAATAAATTAAAATCTCCTGTTACGGAACTCTGTCATTCCTAGTCAGTTGTATTGCTATTATGATAAAATTCATTCCTAAATAATCTATCCAGTAATTAAACAATAAAGATATCTGAACAGGGGGAAACCTCTCTTCTTTATATACTGTTACAGGTCAGGTGAGAAGGTCACGTTAGAAGTATCCCTAACAGACTTTTGATTGAGTAAGGCTTGTTTTCATCCCTGCATTATATTTGCATGTAAAGCTATGGAGAATATCCTGGTGTTAAAGTGTTTAAACAAGGAAGCCATTAGACTGGGGTGGCTCTAATGCCTTGGTAGCCAAGTAAGCAAGGAAACCAAAGTTTAAGCCAAGAAAACTGAATCTAAGAACAACCAATCACAAACAGCCAACTAGGATTTCCCAAACCAGGCAACTGCTTAAGCTATAACGATTCAAATGATTTCTTCACTTTCCTTTAGTGTCTTCTCTATGAAAACCTTGCCCCTAGCTCAGTTGAACCCTTTCAGCCACTCTTGTTTTGTCACTGCCCAATTCAAATCCATGTGTGCTCAAATAAACTCTTGAAGATTTTAATGTCTCAGTTTTTACCTTTTAACATTGGAGAACATAGCTAATCATAAGATAAAATTTTCCTTGTAGAAATTAAATCCTATCATAAGGATAAAAACAATCATTCCTTAATATATGCAAAATAATTTAAAGTCATATATTATAAAATTCCAGTTTTAATTTCCATAGAAAATTTCAAGTTAGAGTGATCATTGCTATGTGTCAGTTAAGGCATTTTCGTTGCAAAGTACAAAAAATCCAACTCAAATTTATTTAAACAAAAGGCATAATCATTATCCCCAGTAACTGAGACTTCCAACAATATGTATAAACCTATTGGCTGCTTGATTCAGAGGATCAAACAATCGCTCTCTCCAGATCTTAATTCTTTTTTCATATTACTCCAGTCTCAGACAGACTTCCTCTTTGTGTTTGTAGAGTGGCTGCCACTAGTTCAAGTGCTGCAGGGAAAGAGAATAACTCTGTATGAGAAATCTCAGCAAAAGCTGCCAGATGTCCAGTTGATTCTGATGAGGTCATGTACCCATCCTTGAAACAATCACCGAGGCAGACAAATGTGAGGTTTTTATTGGTCAGGCTTGAGTCACATGCCAGCCAGGTACTTATGAATGAAATTAGTTTCATGGAAACCACATGTATTGAGAGTAGGGAATTTTGCAAAAATGGTTAACGATAACCAAAAACATTTAGTAATCAGCTACATGATAGAGCTAGAGTAATGTGGGTACCTTAACAAAGAAGCCTGGAATAGTTTGGCCTTGAGGAATGAATAGACGTGACCCTCTTTACTAAATAAGAAAATGGAAACTCAGAGATTCAAAATCTTGACTGGCATGACCGCAAATAAAGTTCCTGTCAGTAAAGATATCTCTTTTAAAAAATAAAAAAGATCATAACAAATGCATACAAACTAATAAAATTTACTTTTACTAAATCATAATTAATCATACTGAATAATTACAGATTAATTTATTCCAGAATCAACTACATATTTCCAAGTTCCAGTTAAATAGGAGAGAAAGATGCAGATTATTTTTCTTTTTAATTATATTTTATATTTAGGTTTTGTTTTCTTTGAATGGTTTAGGAAAAGTTAAATTTTAAACACCAGATTATTATTGTGTCCTAAAGATGTTGTATCCTGAGTTTTATTTTTTATAGAGCCTGTTATAAATCTTTGGTGCTTAATCACTTAATTGATTTGATTGATGTGTATTGGATTAAGGCAAAGATCAAACTATTGCTTGTGGTATGATGTAGCAAGGGAATGTGGTCTGGGGTCAAGGAGGAGAGAGCAGGGAAGGGAATTGAGGGGGAAGGAAGAAAGAGAGAAAGGGGAATAGACTGGAACATGCAATATCTTCATGTGCCAGATATGAGAGTTTCAACTATTTCTTGATCTGTAGAATGTGTGAAGTGTATTTCTGTTAGAATGGAAATGCCTTGCAATGTGCGCTTTCTGCAATATAAAGAAGGCAATTGGTTTTCCATTCATACTTCAGCCTTATCTTTTACCATCAAAGGTGCTTCTATTTTGGTATGAGGTCCTGAAATGTGATGACAACATACGACCTTCACAGACTCTGAGTAGAATCCAGTGGGTGGTATATACACTCCACACCTGTGTTTCTCTCAGACACAGTTATACTCAGGATAACTTTACATCAGCTGTGTTAATGATGTATCATCAAGTGATAACATGATCACAGCTTTTGACACTGATTTTCCTAGGTATGGCATCACTTTTCTTTTAAACTTATTACCTTCTTCTTTTCTTCCATTAACTTCATTTTATTTTGACTGTGAAGTTAATTTTCATTAAGGCTGAGTGAAATACTGAAGGAAAAATATAGACTCTGACAACTTCAACAAGAAAGGGAAAAGAAAAGTGCCAGAAGATTTCACAACAAATGTAAAGGAAGACAAGGCAACATTGACTCTGTAGTTAAAATTAAAAGCAAAGGAAATAGATGCGTGGAGACTCAACTGTGAGGAAATACTGGAGTTTATCTAGTGTTCTTAAAGGGAGGTTGAATGGATGTCTACTTGCTTTTCCTCAGAGTCTATTTTACTTAACACATTAGGCAACTAGGAAATACATAATTAGAATTGTCAGTTAACTTTTTAAGAATTATTTTAATTATTCTAATTATTTATTGGTAAAAATTGTATTGTAGATAATGAGATAAATGAATGAAACAGAAAGGATTAACTTATTTTACTATGTGATCTACCATAAATTTAGGAGTATATAACTTGAACTTTAAACAATATCATTCACTAAAGAAGACTGTCTTATTTAAGTAGGTGATTTCTAGAGAATTGCATTCTCTATGCATGTATGGATATGTGGGTACATATGTGTATATGCTGTATTCTTTCTTTTCAATTCAAGTAATTTTGTGTTGATGTGATTTAAGATTGGAGTGGCCCAGAGTAGCTATTAGCCCATAAGAGCTACTTCTTGAAGATCTATTCATTTAATGCTGAGGACAGAGTTTTAAAGCCAAGAAAATTAGAAAATGTCAGTCACTATACACCCACTCTTGAGAACTGGTAAACAAATGAATAGGTCCTTTACCCTGGAACTTAGTAGCTTAAATAAAATTTGCTCAATGTTGGTACATATTGAAAATGTTCTGTTTGTCTTATGTTCCTAGTATTCATATGTTAAAAGTCTTTCATGTATTTTGAAACAAACAAAAGAATGGGCAGGCATAGGAGCTTTGGGAGCTCAAGAATCTGAAGTGGCCAAATATTTAATATAATTAGAATTTTTAATTTTCCTTCTTTTCCCTGAAAATACTCCTGCTAATAAATTGGGGGATTACATAAAGTTCACATCTCACTAATATCATCAGCATTGTTTTCAATGTATAAATCCAGTAATAGGCTAGAGAATATTATGTTGATCTCATCAGATTTGACCTAAATCTGCCTTATTATTTTAAAAAAAATTTTATTGAAGTATAGCTGATTTACAATGTTGTGTTAGTTTCTGCTGTACAGCAAAGTGAATCAGTTATACATATACATATATCCACTCTTTTTTAGATTCTTTTCCCATATAGGTCATTACAGAGTATTGAGTAGAGTTCCCTGTGTATACAGTAGTTCCTTATTAGTTATCTATTTCATGTATGGTAATGTGTATATGTCAATTCCAATCTCCCAATTTACCACCCCCCCTTTTCCCCCTGGTAACCATAAGATTGTTTTCTACATCTGTGACTCTATTTGTGTTTTGTAAATAAGTTCATTTGTACCGTTTTCTAAGATGCCACATATAAGTGATATCATATGATATTTGTCTTTCTCTGACTTACCTCACTCAGTATGACAATCTCTAGGTCATTCCATGTTGCTGAAAATGGCATTATTTTGTTACTTGTTATGGCTAATATTCCATTGTATATATGTACCACATCTTCTTTATCCATTCCTCTGTCAATGGATGGACATTTAGGTTGCTTCCATGTCTTGACTATTGTAAATAGTGCTGCAGTGAACATTGGGGTGCATGTATCTTTTCGAAGTATGGTTTTCTTTGGATATATACACAGGAGTGGGATTGCTGGATCATATGGTAGCTCTATTTTTAGTTTTTTAAGAAACCTCCATTCTGTTCTCCATAGTGGTTGTATCAATTTACATTCCCTCCAACAGTGTAGAAGGGTTCCCTTTTCTCCTCACTCATTTCAGCATTTATTGTTTGTAGATTTTTGATGATGGCCATTCTGACTGGTGTGAGGTGATACCTCATTGTAGTTTTGATGTGCATTGCTCTAATAATTAGTGATGTTCAGCATCTTTTCATGTGCTTTTCAGCCATCTGTGTGTCGTCTTTGGAGAAATGTCTATTTATATCTGCCCATTTTTTGATTGGATTGTTTGTGTTTTTGATATTGAGCCACATGAGCTGTTTGTACATTTTGGAGATTAATCCCTTGTTGGTCACTTCATTTGCAAATATTGTTTTCCTATTGTTTAGGTTGTCTTTTCATTTTGTTTATGGTTTCCCTTGCTGTGCAAAAGCACTTAAGTTTAATTAGGTCCCATTTGTTTAGAATTTAAGGAAACAATCCCATTTACCATCAAAAAGAATAAAATACCTAGGAATAAACCTACCTAAGGAGGCAAAAGACCTGTACTCAGAAAGCTATAAGATACTGATGAAAGAAATCAAAGATAACACAAACAAATGGAGAGATATACAATGTTCTTGGATTGGAAGAATCAATATTATCAAAATGACTATAATACCCAAAACAATCTACAGATTCAATGCAATCCCTATCAAATTACCAATAACATTTTTCACAGAATTAGAACAAAAACTTTTACAATTTGTATGGAAACACAAAAGACCCCAATTAGCCAAAACAGTCTTGAGAAAGAAAAACGGAGCTAGAGGAATCAGGCTCCCTGACTTCAGACTATACTACACAGCTACAGTCATCAAAACAGTATGGTACTGGCACAAAAACAAATATAGATCAATGGAATGGGATAGAAAGTTCAGAGATAAAACCATGCACCTATGGCCAACTAATCTGTGACAAAGAAGGCAAGACTATGCAATGGAGAAAAGATAGTCTCTTCAATAAATGGTTCTGGGAAGACTGGACAGCTACATGTAAAAGAATGAAATTAGAACACTGCCTAACACCACACACAAAAATAAACTCAAAATGGTTTAGAGACCTAAATGTAAATCCGGATACTATAAAACTCTTAGAGGAAAACATAGGCAGAACAATCTCTGTCATAAATCGAAGCAGGATCTTTTTTGATTCACCTCCTAGAGTATCGAAAATAAATCTTCCCTTTCAAAAGAGTGAATTTCTTTTTGTATTTTTATAATAAAAATTTGGAAAACTTTCAAATGTAATCACAAAATAATATTGGAAGCATGCATAATCCTGATATTTAGAGAAAATATTTTAAAAGTTAATAAAAACCTTTGCATAAATATCAATTTTTTATTTACATTGAGTTCATATTATATATGTTTTTGGTATTTTGCTTTAAAATTTTATTATAGATAATTTCCTATCTCATAGAATATTATTTTTAATATCATTTTAATGAATAATGATATTTCAGACTTTGAATATGCTATAGTTTATTTAAAATTTCACAGAATTTGAATATGTTGGGTTTTTTCATTTTAAAATAAAATTATCTGTATCTGGGTGCATTAAGCTTTGCAAATCAGATCATTTTTAATAGATATTCATATGTATGAAAGCAACCTAAAAGATGCTAACTGGTGATGACTTTTTAGATACAATACCAAAGCACAATCCATGAAAGAAATAACTGATAAACTGGACTTCATTAACATTAAAACCTTTTGATCTGTGAAAGATAATATCAAGAGAATGAGAAGACAACTCATAGACTGGGAGAAAATATTTTCAAAAGACACATCTTATAAGGGAGTGGTATCCAAAATACACAAAGAACCCTTAAAACTCAACAGTAAGAATGAAACAACCTGATTAAAAAATGGACCTAAGACCTTAACAGACATCTTACCAAAGAAGATATATAAATGGCAAATAAGAATATGAAAAGATGCTTCACATCATAAGTCATCAGGGAATTACAAATAAAAACAAGATACCACTGCACACATATTAGAATGGCCAACATTCAAAGCACAACACCAAATGCTGACAAGGATGTGGAGCAAGAAGAACTTTCATTCATGGCTGATGGGAATGCAAAATGGTACAAGCCACTTTGGAAGACAGTTTGGCATTTTTTAAAATAAAACTAATCATACTCTTATATAATCCAGCAATCAAGCTTCTAGGTATTTATCCAGAGGAGTTGAAAACTTATGTTGAAGACTTATGCCCACACAAAAACCTGTACATGGATGTTTACAGCAACTTTGTTCATAATTGCCAAAACTTGAAAGCAACCTAATGTTCCTCAGTGGTGAATGGGTAAATAAGCTGTGGTGTATACAGACAATACAGTATTATTCAGCACTGAAAACAACAACAACAACAACAACAAAAACAGAGCTTTCAAGCCTCAAAAAGCCATGGAGAAAACTTAAATGCATATTACTAAGTGAAAGAAGTCAGTTTGAAAAGACTATGTACAGTATGATTCCAACTACACGTCATTCTGGAAAAGACAAAAGTATGAAGGCAATAAAAAGATCAGCGGTTGCCAGGGGTTAAGAGAGAGTGAGGGATGAATAGGCTTAGCACAGAGGATTTTTAGGGCAGTGCAAATACTCTGTGCGATACTATTATGATGGACATGTGTCATTATACATTTGCCCACACCCATAGAATATACAACACCAAGAGTGAACTGCAATGTAAACTATGAACTTTGGGTGATTATGATGTGTCAATGTAAGGTTCATCAGTTGTAACAAATGTACCATTATGGTGGGGAATGTTGGTAATGGGAGGGGCTGTGTGTGTAGGGAGCCATGGAGTATATGGGAAGTCCCTGTACCTTCCCCTCTACTTTGCTGTGAATCTAAAACTGCTCTAAAATATCAAGTCTTAATTTAAAAATAATGGTAACTGGATAGACAAAAATTATATCACATTTTAATTAGTATTTAAGTATAATATACTGAATTTTGTTTCTTAATTGCATATTTATATAATTTGCCCTATTTTTTCTATTGCTTTTTAGTATTTTTTTCAGTACCCATATTCAGTTCTAAGATCTACTAGGACTTTGAGATTTTATGAAGACAACTTTTGTGAATAAAAAATAATTACATAAATTCATATCCAATTTGTGAGGTGGTAGCCACTTTACCCTTCTTGCTAAAGACATCATTTGCAAAAATTGATCTTGTCCAAGCTATATAACATAGGATTATAGTGTCATTGCAAAGGGCAAGTCAGTATTAATCATTGAGGAGATAGTCTAAGTTAAGCATCTTCAGTAGAACTTTTTATTGCTACACTTTTTTCTAGAATTTCAGATTTGCTATTATATTTTGATAATGTATCAAACATAGTTCAACATGAAATTGAGATGAGACAGAAACCTTTTCAGGGTGAAAATTATTTTGACACACCAAAAACTTCACATCATTATGTTCCTAGGCATGCTCACGAATACTCTGGGTTTGTCTAAATCATCACAGGTCTGTTCCAAAGAAACAAAAAACAAAGCCAAAATAAAGCCCAAAGAAACAAACCAAAGAACTTGAGCTTCTCTGCAGATACTGTGTTAGTCATCCAGGACTACCATAACAAGCTACCACAGACTGGGTGGCTTAAACAGCAGAAATATATTCTGTCATAGATCTGGAGCCTAGAAGTCCAAGATCAAGACTCTGGCAGAACTGGTTTCTGGTGAGACCTCTTCTGGCTTTCAGAGGGACACCTTCTTGCTGTGTCCTCATGTGGCCTTTTCTCTGTGCTTGGGCTTAGAGAGACAAAAGAGAAGAGAGAGAACGTGCGTGAGCTAGCGCTAGCTCTCTTCCTAAAAGGACACTAGACCTATCAGATTAGGGCCTACCCTTTTGACCTCATTTAGCCTTCCTTAAAGGCCTCATCTCCAGATACAGTCACATGGGGGGCAGGGGGTAGAGCTTGAACATAGGAATTTTGAGGATACACATTTCATTCCGTAACAGTTATTTAGAACTTTTGCTAAACTAATTGATACTATATAAGGGAAAGAAGAGATTCTGAGTAACTGGATTTGTAATAAGTAAAATTTCTAAAATATCAACTAGGAATTGATATCAAAATAAGCAGAGTAGTGCAATAAACAAACCCGCTTCCCTCCATAAAGAGTTCGCCGCAACAAATGGTAGCTTTACATAATCCCGGGTGACAGGGTACTATAGTATCCTCTCTTGCTCCTCAGGAACACTGCAGTGCGATTGACCAGAGTAGGCAAAAATGTGCACTGTATTTTAAAATGTATGATGTGTGTAAGCCTATATCAGGACTTTTGAAGGATAACTTAAATCCTTCATTGTGTCAAAGTAAATGCAGCAAATGCCAGTTTATCTTTTTTTTTTTTTTTCCTTCTGCTTATAATAACTTCTTATATATCTACAGAACAAAACTATTTGAAATGTAGTTCCTAGGAGCCATCTGCCACTCTCATTCTCAGATTCTGTTGGGTCAACTCAGAAGTTTTCCTGTAAGAAAATGTACTCCTCTAAGACCATTTGAACAGATGGTTGTTATTTTGATGGTTTCCCAGATTATTCTGTGTTTTAAATGTATTGCTGAACATCTCAGAAAGTGCCCACTGAGAAAGTGATTTTTTTCTTTGCTTTCTGTTTTTTAATTTCCACCCACCTGAAACATCTATTCATGAAAATGACTTTATGGGAAAATTGTGACACCCCCTAAGGCAGTCCCATTACATTATCTGCTGTGTAGCCATACTCTAAGCAGAAGCAGATCTAGTAGCCTAACAGAGTTTCAGATTTAGCAAAATCGTATGCTGTATTTTTTCTCTGACTATTTTCAGGGTAATGTTCTTCTTTCCTTCATCCACAACTATATTAGAATGGTAGTCTTGAAAATGAGTATCCCCTTTCTTCATACAGATTTTAGTATGTTCTAATATAAATTAGTGTCTGTAGGAATAAATTAAAGACAAGTTAATTTCACATAAGTGTAAAAAAGGTTTTTTAAACCCTCATGGCTCTAGGAGTAAGAAATTGGCTTTGGAGGTGTTAAATCCTCACTGACATGTGTGATAGATCAAAGGTTAGCGAACTTTTAGAAGTTTTAGACTTTTGAGATTCCTTTTTTAGACCTGATATTATTATTTCTATTATATTGATAAAATCAAAAAATCAAGTATTTCTACTTTATTTGTAACTTGTTATATTGAATATGGATTCTTTATTATTTTAAAAAAATAATAAAAATCATTAAAAGGAAATAAAAATAAGAGGTAGATATAAGGAATAGAGTTGATAAAAGTCAATTTTTAAAAATTATAATATGCCATTCATGGTTACAAAGTTAATATTACCATGCTTTAAAAACATCCCTATTTAAAACAGAGGTTTGATGTTTCCATGAATCCCAAGTTTGGTCATCACACTTACAGAAATGGAGAAATCATTCCATGTTGCACTTGAACTTTATGGAGCATTTTACAGTATCGTTTAACTAGTTTCAGGTTTTATGTCTGTCATAGTAGTTGTCCTCCCACACAGATATGGTAAAAATAGTGCAGTGGGAATAAGTCTGTAGATCAAGTTTTAAAAGGCACTGTAGGAATCACATAACCCAACAAATTTGGTATATGACACTTCCCCTATGAATTATTCATGACTAGAGGAGTGCTGAATCATTTACTGCATTCACCAGTGGGGTACTTCCAAAACGCCGCGTGAATAATCATTGCACATTTGTGACCAGAAAAGTAAATATAAGAGAGAAAGCGTTTTTCATTTTATCTGCTTTTGCATAACCATTTTAATGTCTAAAGAATGCTAGAGGTGCAAGATGCAGAGGTTCTCTTCAACTTCATACTTCATCAGCTGTACTGAATGTGTTACTTTTACAGAATAATACATTATGTTGTAAGCAGTAGAAAGACTATATTCTTAATTAATGGGTTCCACTCTGAAGCACTTTAAAACTTGGTTCTTGTCAATCCATACCTTTAAATTGCTGCTACTAAAATCTTGGCTATTTTCAAAGAGAAAGAATAAGCAAAACCCATGAGAAATAGTGGGGCAGGTAGTAGGCATAGGGGAGCAAAATATGCCATCCCTAAATGGGTTTCTTTGGTGTGAGGATTAATTTAGACTGATTATTTTTAAGGCCCAAAAGACTCAGAAAGAACCTTTGACCTTCCCCCTAACTGTTTGAAAGAATGTAGGTAGAGAACCTGTACCAGGAAGGGAGTTGTCACCAGAGATAGCTATAGTATGAACTAGGTGAGCAGGGAGGAACCTAGGAAAGCCTATTTGTTTAAAATCCTCTCTGTGTTTCATTGTCTTTGCACAGCCCAGTAAACATTTGTTTACCAAACATTTGCTTTTCCATCTCCATGTAAATTGCCTTCCTCCCCTTTGAAGTCCCAAGTCACTACCCTAACATCCTCTTTTGTCTTTAACTGAAGATGGTGTTTAAGGTGAGAGCTTGGGCCATTTTGGTGAGTTACGTAGTTTTCCTGGGTCTGTCCCATGTAAACATGGTATTCAACTTTTGTTTGATTTTCTCCTGTTAATCTGTCTTATGTCAATTTAATTTGTAGACCAGCCGTAAGAACCTAGAAGGGTAGAGGAAAATTTCTTCTTCCCTGACATAGGGTTCCCTGTAATGTTCTCCATAGATAGCTGCTTTTTGTTTTGTTCTGTCTTGTTTTTGTGGAACACAACATTTGCTGAGAGGTCTAATTTCAAACTTTCTTTTAGGGCACTACTGTCCAGGAGAATTATAATGGGAAACACAAATATGAATCACATGTAATTTAAAAATTTTCAGAACTATACTGCTTATTTATAGCTAAAATTATTTTAATGTTTTATTTTAACAAAACGTAAAAGTATTGTCATTTAAACACCTAATCAATATAAAAATTGAGATGTTTTACATTGTTTTTGTCCTAAGATGTCAATATCTACTTTGTGTTTTAAACTTACAGCACATCTCAGTTCAGACTAGCAACACATTTAAAGGGCTCAAAAGCTACAAATAACTAGAGGCTACCATATTGCATGCAAAGTTCTAGGTACTCAAACATGACATATTTATAACTTCTGATTATCCCAATAGATATGTGGAAATTGAGAGACAAGAGTAAGGATCTCAGGTTTAAAAATCTAATAACACTTCAAAAGCAAAGGAGAGGTAGGTTACTAGCTAAAAACATACAACCCAGCCTCATTATTTATGTATAAAATCAATAAGAATGAAAATTTTTGTGACTATAACAGAGTAAAATCCTAGGTCGTAACTAACAAAGCTGTCAGCTCTGCAAGTAAATCGGAAGTTTGAAATGAGTTATTCGTATCTGACAGTGAATGAAGTAAGCAGAGATCTTAATCACCCGTGGAGAGTAGAGCGGGGTCAGAATGGCATAGAGATCCAACGAAAATTAGTTAGAAATAAAAAAGTCTCAAAACTTAACCAAAAAATATCCGTAGGAGTTAGGTTTGTACCTACATTTAATTATCTCCAATTCCCAGGAAAGACTAGAGAAAATGGTCTACCTTTTGATACCTTGTTAAAAACTCACTCAAATGAGTTAAATGAGTCTTATAATATTGCTGGGGGATTCCAGAAGAAAAAAATATTAAAATGTTGATTTTTTCCTATTTTTAGTTTTAGGTACTGTACAAATCACCTAATTTTTAAAAAGAAAGTTCTGCATGTTACAGCAAAACTGCCCAGGTAACACAAGCTTTAGCAACATATCCTAAGTATTATGTTGGCATTTCTTTGCCATCTCATCTTAGTGGTTTTGATTATTCCCGCAGTGTCTATGATCAACAGTAGGACAAAGGCAAAGCTTAAAGTAAGATCCTATTAAATGTAGCAAAATTAATATGTTAAGAATGAACACTCATGCATTTTCTCAGGAATATAATCAGGGAACTTCTCTCTTTGGAAATATGATTTATTATTTCATAATATAGATGGAAAGTACAGTCTTGTTTGTAGGAATTAAAATATGTGTATGTTTTACTTTTTGCCCTACTAAATCACCTCTAAAAGCCAGACGTTCTGAAGAACAATTTATAATGAGTCATTCTTTAAAATTTCTCCTGAACGAGAATACTGAATTTCTCTGCAGGGCTAAATAAAACTTCACTATTGTAGTACCAAGTATTTACCAGGGTCCCCAAATTTATCCAGTCACCTTTACTATTTAGAATCTCATGCATAGAATAGTGACACAAGAATTATATACCGTTCTTTTGACAATGTAGCTTCTTAAATCTTTTGAATCTGTTTTAAAGTTATATCAGTAGATAACAGCAATTAGTTCAGATCTTTTTGTAGAAACCGTAATAGATGCATGAGGCTTTTTCCTATATGTGTGGCTTCTCTGGCACAAACAAATCTATTTGGCATCTTCTTCAGAAGGTAGTGTCTGTATGTAGCCTCTGAACATTATGTAAAAATAATTCTCACCTATAGTCTAATGGAATTGTTATCACACAATAAGAGTAAATTTTCTGAGTTATGGTATGAAACATTAAAGGGGTTTTCTTTTTCCTTTTTAATTTTTATAGTATAGTAGGAATCCTGTTCTCCCTGTGAAAATAAAATAACTAATATTTAGTAATCTTTTTAAAGTTTGTCTTCTGTTAACATGCAATACATTTGCTGGCCCCTAGGGTCCTGGACACCTTCTTTTCTAGTCACTTCCCTCCATGCCCTGTCCGACCTCAAGGCCAAATTTCTAGACCATTGTATTCATCTTACTATCCTCATAACTGTTGTATTTCCAAAATCTTAAACTCTTTATCTGAAATCCTCTGTCCTTCCAACCTTCAAATTCCCTCACTGGCATTGTTAGTGAACCTAGCTGTGGACCTCCCCTCCAACTTCAAACCCCTCCCTCATCCCCTCCCATTAACTTCTATACTACCTCTATTCCTCCACCACCAATGACTTTAGAGCTTTGAGCTCCCTTAATAGCTTATTTTGTAGCTGGCTTTCCGTTCTTGTTTATCTAGCCTGGACATATTCATCACTCATTTCAATCGTGCTCTTATCAGACTTTCTATTCTTTTGTTCCCCTTAATCGTCCATCACAGAAAATTTGCCATTGAACACAGGGATTAGTCCAAGCATATTATTTGTCTTGTCCTCATGTCAGTTGCTGAGGACCACTAGAGAAACATTACAAAGCCATGCTGATCAGGTCCATTAGGGCTATGAGTATAGAAGCTTCCCTCCTAACTGCATTCTTAATAATGCCTGATAGTCTTTTTCTTTTCTGCTTATTGTCTCCAGTTACTCTTTTTTTTGACATGGCTGTTCTAGTGTTATCAAGCTCAGATGACATCCACAGATGTCTTGGACTATTTCCTGACTGAGAAAACAAGTCAACAATGACAAAATGCCTTAGCTGCCTCTCCTCAACCTCTAACACAGATCCTTCATGTTCAGTGATACTAGTATTCATCTCTCTTTAATTTCTCCAATTTCAGAAAATGAAATGCCTTTGATCTTTTTGGGTTAGTTCTCCAACCATGTTCTTGATCTCTTTTCCTCCCACGTACTCTAGGATCTTAATTCATCAGACTTTCCCTCACTTTCTTGGATCTGCAAATACTCCTTTCCCACAGACCCTTTCTTAAAGCAAACTAAAATGTTTACTTGTCCCTGTCATAAGTAATCCCTCCTGCAATGCTATATTTCCTGTAAGTTAAATTCCCATCTTTGTCCTATTCACATTCATACTTTAAAAATGACTGATTTCCCCATTTGTCACTTACCACTTTGCCCACTGTAATCCATCTTCTTTCTATTTCATCCATTTACTCAAATACTCTTTGGAGTATTGACTATCGTACTCCCTAGATGTCTGTTCCATTGGACTTTCCCTAGTGTTTATTTACCTGGACATTTAAAAAATCATGCACATGGGACCACCACGACATTCTTAAAACTCTCTCCTTCTTTCTGTAAGTTGAACTCTTACTTCTTCTCCTACATGACTACTGATAAATCTATTCATTGAACAAAGTGATCAATCCTTTTTATTTGGCCTGTCCCTTCAATGCTGGTATATTCTCCCTGGTTCAACCCTTGACAATTTACTTCTGCAATTTGACATTTTTTTCAAATGTCAAAAGTGACCTTGTTGGATCTTGGTGTTTTCTGTGAGATTGTTTATATTCTCAAGAGGACATGACGCCCTTAGCTGTGAGTGCCAGGTCAGCTCCTAACAATACCAAACCCTTGCTGTTGAGTCAGCTAGTTCCTGGGTATAAGTGGCTGTTTTTCTCTTTTTCAGCAGTAATAGTGGTAGTGATGCCTGTAACAGATAATACATTTGGTGCCTATGCTGGTACTGTTTTAATTGATTGATATATATTAAATCTTTTAATCCTCACAACACTACAAGGTAGGTACTATGATTTTTCTCTGTTTTACAGATGAGGAAATTAAGACCTCAGGAGGGGGAGTAACTTAAGAAAGTGACCAAACTGATAATTTGTAGAGACCAGCTATATCAGCTACTTCTTACATACCATTGCATAGCTTCCCAACTGCACTTGTCTCCAGGACTTGGCCACTTATTTTGCATTAGCTTCCTTGTGGTTGATTCTCACAGGCACAGCTCAGCAGTATCTTGTCTTCTGCACATGCATGCTGTATTTCTCTTGCTTCCTGCCCCAGGTCATCTCTGCTGCCACCGAGGGTCGCTTGGTTATCTCTGTATGAGCAAGCTGGAAGGAGAATTAAAGGATAATTGTACATGAAAATTAAAGGTTTTGGAGTGACTATTTCACTAATGTTGTTGAGACCTTGTTGAATAGTCTCCTTTTCTTCTTCTACATGGACTATCCTGAAATGCAAAGTTTAAATGGCCTCTTAGAGGATTCTCCTTTAATCAGGGTGTCAAGTGTGCTTGATTTAATAATATTGAATGATTGTTTTCCCTACATCCATGACTCACTCAAATTTCTCCTCACTTCAGCTTCCCTGGAATTGTACTCCCTAATAAGCTAGTAGTATACAAGCTTTTACACCAGGTTTTGCTGTTTAGAGAAGCCAGGCAGTCTGAATCCAGAGTGTGAAAACTCCAGCTGGGTTGTCCAGTCTCCTTGCTTATCCAGTAGAGCATAGAGGTTGCAAACCTCAGCTTTAAGAGAAAATAAATCTCAGTTGGAGTCTGGATATTGCCTCTTATAAGCAGTGTGACCTTGAGCAATCTATTTGATCTTTCTTACCCTGTCTTAAAAATTGTGGATAACAGTACAGTTGACACTTCAGCAACACAGGTTTGAACTGCACAGGTCCACTTATTCTGGATTTTTTCCAATAAATATGTACTACAGTACATGCAATTGGAGGTTGGTTGAATCAGTGGATGTGGAACCCACGGATACAAAGGGCTGATGGTAAAGTTGTACATGGATTTTTGACTGTTTGGGGTGGGGAGGTCAGTGCCCCTAAGCCCTACACTAGTTCAAGGCTCAGCTCTACTAACTTGAAATAGCACTACCTCCGTATCAAGAGTTATGACAAATTTAATAACGTTTGCTCTGACTAGCACACTGTCTAACACATGACAGCGTACAGATCTTCCTCAACTTATGATGGGGTTATGTCTCAGTAAACCCACTGTAATTTGAAAATATTGTAAGTCTGAAAATGCATTTACTACACCTAACCTACTGAGCATCATAGCTTAGCCTAGCCTGCCTTAAACGTGTTCAGAACACTTAAATTAGCTTACTGTTGAGCAAAATCGTCTAACACGAATCCTATTGTATAATAAAGTGTTGAATATCTCATTTAATTTATTGACTACTGTACCGAAGGTGGAAAACAGAATGGTCATATGGATACAGAATGGTGGTAAGTGTATTGGTTCTTTACCCTCATGATGGCACGGCTCACTGGCTGCTGCGGTTCGCTCCCACTGCCCAGCATCGCAAGAGAGCATTGTACCGCATATTGCTAGCCCAGGAAAATCAAAATTCAGAATTTGAAGTGGGGTTTCTACTGAATGCATATTGCTTTTGCCCCATCGTAAAGTCAAACAATTTTCAGTCGAGCCATCGTGAGTCAGGGACTTTTGGTGTGAGGATTATCTTTATTATCATTGTTAATTATCCCTCCAAACCTGCTCCTCCGCCGACGTTTCAGTGTTTCTTAGTGTTCACGCTATAACCTACCTCCCAAACTAAACAGACCTTAAGGAAATCACTGCCCCTTCCATCTGCTTCAGCCCTTTCTCCCTGCAAATTTCCACCACGTAATTGCTCAGTAAAGCAGTACTTATTATACCTCTCAGATTTCCTCTCACATGCACTTTTAAAATTAACCTTGCTATCTTCATTTTGATAGTCCTAGCCCAGGTCTTTCCAGCATCTCACCATAATTGGCAATAGCAGCATGCCAAGCCAAATGGTTTTCCTTGCCTCTTCTCTTTCTTTCATCACAGTCTATCTTTTACTGAGTTTTTTAAACCACAGCCACATTTCAACACTGATACTACTGGACTGTAATTGATACTTTTTCTCTGTGGTTCTCAAGGGTTTATCAACCTTGGCCCTGTTGACATTTTGGGATGGATAATTATCCATTGTGAGGGAAAATATTTGTTGTGTGTGCAAAATGTCCTTTACATTGTAGGACATTTAACAGCATCTCTGGCCTCTATCCAGTGGATGGCAGTAGAGCCCTCTCCCCAGTCATGACAAAGAAAAATGTCTCCAGACATGGCCTTGTGTCCCCTGAGGGGAAACTCATCCTGATTGGACATCCTTTATGGACAGAAGTTGTGTTTTATTGACAGAAATTTCTGACCCAATGTACCGTGTTGGAAATGTGACAGATGTTCAAGGAATGCATGAATAAATGAATGAATGAGGTTCTTTCTAAAGTCTTCATTTTTAATCTCAGGGGCCACCCTTTTGTCTGTGCTTCCATGGCTTTTGCATTTTGCTGTGCATGTATCCTTTTCCCCAGTTACACTGTGTGATTTCCTTATATCCTCAGCACCCATAGAATGAATGGAATGTAGTAGGTTCTCAATAAATACTTACTCAATTACATTTAATTAGTAAATTAGCATCTATGAATATGTTCAGACCACACATTTTTAAGGTACTATATAATAACAACTGTATCCTATCACATCATGCAAGCTTTTTCCCTTTGTGGTACTTATGCCAACTATAACTAACACTAATTATGTACTTAATTGTTTAATATCTGTCTCTGTAAGTTATGTGAGAGTGAAGACCATGGCTGCCTTTTTCTGTTTTGCCTCCCAGGTGGCTGAACACAGAATCTTGTGCAGATTACGTAGTCAGTAAATTGTAAATCCTTGTCCAATGAATGAATGCATTAAACAAATTTATGCTGCTGCCAAATGAAACAGAAAATTTATGTCCTTGGAGAATTTGGCTCAATATATGTATCATGGTTCACTGATTTATATGATGAAGCAGTATTTGAACCTATATTATATTATGCAGTTTTAGAAAGTTTCATCTTTGTCAAATTAGTGAAAAAGTAATTTGCCCCTCTAAATCACTTCGCAAAATAGAGAACTTGAGGCTGTCATAAGTCAATACAGTTGTTTGATATCCCAGGCTTGCAATCTCCTGTAGCTCAACATGTTCATTTTTTTTCTAGTACTAATGAATTAGCCCACAATCTTAATTGACATATTGACCTTGAAAACTCCAGAAAATGATCTCATCTGCCAGCTTCATTATCTATGGCTTTATTAGCCAAGGAAATTTGACAATAAAACATGAAACAGTCATAATTAATCTACATACTGATGCCATAAATTATACTTCTATCAAATAAAAGTAACCAGTGTAATCCTGAACACTGGATCTCACAAAAATATTTTGGTCTCATACTCCAAATATAATGGCTTTGTTCTGTTATTGTCTGAAACTACCTATTAACCCATACTTTTTTAAATCTCAAAAATGAATGTTGTATAAGCATTTCAGAGAACAGAATATTGTTTAAAACCTTAAATTTAGTGTCTTTTGAAGAATGTTCCCACATCAGAGGAAGCCGGCATGCTATCTTAAAGAATATTAAAACTAAGAGGAAAAAAAAATTCTCTTCTCATACATATTGCTGTGTATTTTCTTTCCTTACCATGGATTCCTGTAGTTCCCAATGGGGATCCCAATTTTAGAATATGCAGTAGACAACTGTACTATAGAAGCTAAAGCTCAAAATTGTTCAGGAGAAGCTGAGATATGGCCTTTCATTTGACAAGAAATTGAAAGCAAAGAAATCGTAGTAAATAGCCTACAATAAATGACCTCTAATGGAAGTATTCCATGTTTTTTACTAACTGACTTAGAATGTTCTGATGGAAGTATTGTGCCAAAACAAATTTGAAATTGATCCTAACCATAAGCTGTCATATTAGGCACCTGTTGACTCTTCTATACCATTCATAACTTAATGGAAAAGACAGACATTTCTCACAAAAGTGTATGACAGTGTTCCCAATAGGGAGTAAAAATTACAAAAGTAATAAATGGTCATTTCAACTTAAAAGCTGCCCATATTTATGTGGACGTTTTATTTCAGCCGAGAGTGTCCCTATTATGCATGGCTTCATTCCTTTTCAGCTTCTAACAAATACACAAGTATTTTCTAGGACATAAAGTGAGTTATTATTTTGTTTATTTCCAGTGCCAATAGAGTCAAATTCAAATTTCCAAGATACTAATGGTTGGTCTTCTGTCTCCCTTTCTAATCTCACTCCCATTTGTCTCTCTGTTCCTGTCCTTGCAACTCTAAACAATACGAAAGCACCCATAGTGCCTTAACATGCAGGGTTTCTGGTTGTGCTGTTGCCTCTGCCTAAAATGAAGCCCTCACTGTTTGTGCCCCTGGAAAACTCTTCTTTGCCCTTCAGGTCTCAGCTCAAGCCAACACTCTTCCTCTCTGAAGCTGCCATTGCCTCTACCAGGCAGACTTAGGGGCTCATTCCTCCACATACTCCACTCCTGCTTTGACCATTTCCCCCCACTCTTTCTACTGTAGAAAGCAAATTATCAGAGGTATTAGTGTCAACATCAGTGGACCCTGAAGTGCCACTTGCCTCTGTACTGAGCAGAGCGCATTTAGGAAATGTCTTTAATTCTTGACTCTTGCCAAGCAACATTGATGAATCAGAGCACAGAGGAAAAAAAAGATCTTACAGCCATTATAATATGAGCTTCCATTTCCGCAGCTATAAAATGATGATAATGATATCTGGTACTTTTATAAGACTGCAGTAAAATAACACATAAAAATGCTTTGTTACCTTGAAAAATAAATTTTCATAAAAGTGTTCCATGCCTATTTACCAACTTCACTCTCCTACTTACTGCCCACCGTCTTGAAAAAATAGACTCCCCTACGTGCACTCATTTCCTCTGGTTATAAATAAACTTGTAACAAAATTACTATATTTTATCTTTTATTTTTATGTTATTTTTATCTCTTTGATTGAATATAAGCTTTTAATGGCAGTTATTTGTGAAATTATTTCCATATTCTTTAATTCTCACACATTAATACTAAGCCCATAATACACAGTCTTTGAAGGAATATGAAGAAGAATAGAAAAAAATGAGTTTCCACCAAGGGAAAACATTATTGTGTTCTTTCAAACAGCTAAAGGGCTATCATGTAGAAGACTTGTAACTTCATTCTATGTAGCTTCAAATAGTAGCTCAAGGAAAAGCGTGGGTAGCAGATTTCATATAAGTACTGGAAGGATACTGAAAACTTTAGAAAAAGAAACACAAGTGGTCTTTTATCCCAGTATCTAAATAACCTCTGCTAATTGAAATACAAGAAAATAGTTCATACAAATGATTAGAAAATAGAAATAATTAAAAAGGTATAAACTAAAAAGCCTAGTCTCATCTTTCTGGAAACCACTATTTACAGTATCCTTAAAATATTTTACACTGAAGGTATTCTCCCTGTTCCCTGTTCTGAACCCTCTCTCTTTGATATACATATATACTCTCCAATTGGTTCCTTATTGGTGGATATTAAATTACTGAGTTTATTTGATAATGTATACAGTGTTGTCATGAGCAGTCTTGTGCATGGATACTTTGAAGTATCTTGGGGACTTTTTCTAAAAATTTAATGTTAAAAGGAAACCAAAGAAATGGACTTTCTTGTGAGGTAACAATGTGTTCATCAATGTCACTTTTCAGAGCCTTTTCTTTAGGATATTCCTGCATTGGAAGTGAAGCTAGACTAAGTGATTCCTAAGACCTCTTCATAATTCTAACATGATAATTAACAAATATGTTTGTTGCTATTTACACCAAGCAGTGCTTCTCAACCTTAGCTGTGTATTACAGTCATTTGGAGAGCTTTTAAAAAATAATAATGCTCAGGTCCCAGCCCTGAAGAATTAGGTCCGAACCACTAGATATGGGTGTCGGGCTTCTTTAAAGTTCCTGGGTTATTCTAATGCGCATTCAGTGTTGAGAATTAGTGACATAAAGGTCAAGTTATTAACATTGTCTATAAGTTTGAAAAAAAAAAAAGAATGGCAGCAGCAAAGGTACAAGAGCTTTAAGGAATTGATTTTCGTCTCTTCTAGCAAAATGTGGGGAGTATGACAGTAATTTAAAGAGTAGAAACAAACTAGAGAGAACCTTAGGCAATGCCAGTACAAGAGTTTGGTAAATGCTGGTTATTTTCTCAGAGAAAATACTCCTCTTTTTTTGCTTTTGTCTCTGCCTGTGCCATACACAGAGGAGGAAAGGGTCCATATCTGCCTGCACTCTTTCTCATTGTTATTCATGGGTCCAAGGAAGCTGAGATGGGCATCTCAGTTTATTTAATCAGTGGTTCTCTACAAGAAGCTTAGGAATCATCTCTGTGTATCAGAACTGATATGTAGCAATGTCCATCAGAAGAGATTAGTAGGCTTCTGTCAGGGTAGATGCCTCAGGGTAGAATGAAACCTGAAGCCAGGTTAAGTAATTGGGTTCTTGTTCAATAAAAGTGCTTGTTTGTGCTTTGTAATGAAAGATCTTTGGTGCAATAGATGTCTGAATTCAAATACCCTTTGGATTTTCTGATGGATAAAGAGATAAGGGTGAAAGGGATTTAATTTAGAACTATTGAAAAACTTTAAAGAGATTAGAAAAATTGGTAAATGCACTTTCCTTTTTAAAATCAGGATTGTTAGTTACTTATCAGGACCAGTTATTTTTTTTAAAAAATTGACAATAAAACTTTTTTGTTTTGTTCCTACTGCCTTTTTTTTTTTCTTTTTCTGTTTGTCATCATTAACTGACCTTTAAGACTCAGGTTATGAAGAAGATAATGGGGAAACTGTTATCTCCCAGCCCATGTACCCTAACGTGAATTTAGGAAGCAGTTGCACTTTTGGGTCTCACTGGAGTGTCACAGAAAATCTGTAGGCAGAACATTGGTGAATGGATTTAGTTCCATAAAGTCAATACTCAATAGTGTATCTAAGCTTCTGTTAAAAAAATTGACATTTAAACTAATATTTTTAAGAACGTACTCTTAAAAACATATCTAATCCAAAAAATTCATGTGAGCCATCAGAGCAGTGTAGGTGTGAAGAGGGTGGTATTTGGTGAAACATATTAATCTTAATAAAATCATTCATGTTTTGGGTTTTTTAAAACTTTGTCCCAGCTAATTTTAATAAGTGATTATTTGAATCTATTTACTTTCTTTGAGATAAAAAATTCTGTTAGAGAAATGAGTAATAAAAAAGCCCTTTTCTTTTCATTCCACTCATTTTATCTAATCTGATTAAATAAAAGTCTTTATTTGGGGAAAAGAAAGTCATGAATTCACAACTCAAAGGAGAGGGGAAAAAAAAATCTCTTGACTGAACATGATCTGTATTTAAACTCCCTTTACTACATGGCATGTTTAGAGTGTTTTGATCTCTGGTGCAAATCACATACCTCTTTTCCTCTCAGCCTCTCCATTTCACATCCATGCGTCATACTTCTTAACGCTCCCTTCACTGGGTGATTTAGATATTCACACTTCATATACTTTTGTTCTTTCCTCAGGTTTCCCCCCCCTTTCCTCCCTTCTCTCCTATGGAGATATGTGTGTGTGTGTGTGTGTGTGTGTGTGTGTGTGTGTAAATATACATATATATATATATGAAATATCAAGACCATTCTGTGAGTCACAGCTCTAACAAATAGATGCTTGTTGAAATTAGCTTATCCTTGGGGTTGTCTGGCAAGCCACACGAAACAGCAGAGCTAGGAAGTAAGAACACTGGGTTGAAGCAAAAGTTCAGCTTAAAAATTTGTGTGTAAGTCTTGGCAGCTCCTAAGCACTTTAGAGATACATTTTCTTTCAGCACAGGGTCAAAGGCACAACAGATGATGCATAGCAGTGCTGAAGGTAGGAGTGTCTCCTGATGAAAAACATCGCTCACAGCCTGTGGGTATCATGTGAGAGGCTGAATTAGTAATACTTTTAAAAAGAGACAAGTGAGTTGTGGAGAGTAATCTTTTTTTAAAAAAACTATTCAGGAGTTGGACTTCCCATTTATCTCTAACTCTTGACTTCATTTTGGAACTGACAAGTTTAAACAGGATGAGAATCAGATTGCCTCTGCCTATCTCATTCTTTCGACTCAAGCCGACAATGTAATTAATGTTGCTGTAGGAGAAAGAAAAAGCATTCTTGAGGAGAACTTGTTTCCTCCTTGTCTTCTACAGATACTATTCTTGAGAGAGTAGGTGGTCTTTTTGACATATTAGTAGGGGAGGTTATCACACACAAACACCCTTGAATTTGTGTGTGTTAATTTGTAGTTAAGCCAAAATTGCCTTTGTCTTTTTATAATTTTATGGTACACAGAAATTGGTAATTATCATACTTTAAAGAAGTAGCATCGAAAGCAAAAGAAAAGAAATTACACGAACACATTCATGCATGTAGTTTCTTCAGCTGGCCTCCCCTATAATATATGATTTGCTTTAGCGTGTTTATTTTCTGATTTTATTTCTCTGGGGAAATTAGCTAAGTGTTAGTTATACTAATAGTTATCTGGCATCTGTTATAACTAGTTCCCCTCAGTTTAGAGTTTCATTTCTTCTTCCCTAGATGATCAAAATAGTCTTTTAACATCATTCCTACAAATCCGAGTAGACTTCCTATCTTCTCTTGTTAGTCAGGTTTCCTGCTCAAGATCCTTCAGTTTCTCTTTCTTAGTTACCAAATCAATGACGAATGCCTTATCCTGGCACTCAAGGTTGTCCATAGCTAGACCCAACATATTCGCTTCAATCTCTGGTTTCTAATTAAATTCTTTAATGAGAGTATTCAGGCCTTGCCTGTGATATTCAGTCAACATGGGTTGCTTTTGTGGTCCACATATTTACTATTCTGCTCATTTATCAAGACCCAGTTTAAATGCCATTTCATCCATAATGTTTTTTCCTTTTTCCCCTCATTTACTCTTCCCAGCATCCCGTACCCACCATCTACTACCACCATGGAGACACCATCGTATTTTTTTTTTCTGTGTTTGTTTTTGTACTATTACAAATGCCTAATACCCTGTGATATATTTATTATTCATATGCATATCTGTCTGCCTTGCAAGCATCACAAAATAGGAGTAGAGTTTCTTTTTATACACAATATACTTAAATAATTTTTTAAAGATACATTGAGTGGTTTAAATACTTATTATAGGGAATACATATAAAGTCTTTTTCTTACCTTCATTTTTTAAAAGGCCAGATTAGATTATCATGAGAAAAATTTATTGAGAATGCATTTGATGCCTTCTGTAGACAAACTTACATTTTGTCAAGAAGACAAACCCACATCTATTCTCAAAGGCAGAAAATTTTCTTATTTTCTTTCCAGTAATAATGGGAAACCCATTAACCTCCCATTTTTTTGTCAAAAGTGGAATGGTGTTATTTATCATGCGTTGATTTGTTGTCTCTGAACCTACAAAGGTGGTTTGGCTATTTACAGTCAATGTAAGATGTTAGATATGTTCAGGGTTGCAGGTGAGGACCATTACAATAAGTCCCTTCGGAACACTTAGGTAGGGCAAAGGGACATATCATTCAAGTAATTATGGATGAAAAAGAAGGATAATATGGAAAGATATAAGGTGGCCTTAAACATAAGCTACCTTCTAATGCAGTTGATGTCATACCATTCTCTATAGAAATCTATGTAGAATCAAATTCCAAAATTTTCATTTTGTGATTATAATTGCAATTTGAAATGGTTTCTGTTTGTAATAGGAATCAATATTTGATCTTGTGGATCCTAAGTATACTAGAACTATTTAAGCATTTGTAATTTGGGAAAACTGAGGAATATGACAATTATGAATCTTTTTTTTTTCAACTTTAGTTTTTCTGAAATATATTTAATGTATATTGTGAGTTAATTATAAATAATAATTTTGTTCTAAGGAATATATAATTGATTATTCAGAGTATACAGTAAAATAATCAACAAAATGGTCTTAATACATACATTCTGTATACAATTCAAAACAACACAGAGTCCACTTGCATGGAATGAGGATGTCCCATGATTCAAATAAACTGTTACAAAAGGGGACTTCCTTGGCAGTCCAGTGGTTAAGGCTTCGCCTTCCAATGCAGAGGGTGTGGGTCAAGGAGCTATGATCCCACATGCCTCCCGGGCAAAAACCCAAAACATAAAACAGAAGCAATATTGTAACAAATTCAATAAAGACTTAAAAAAAGTAAATTGTTACAAAATATTTAATGTTATCTAATTTTTAATCAAAAGCTAACTTGCTGTTACTTTTTACATGCAAGTATCTTTATTTTAATAGATTCTATTTTATTATACATTCAAATAATAAATATAAATATTAATATTATTAATAATAAGTATTACCAATATTTACTGAGTTAATGCAAATAAAGCACTTAGCAAACTGTGTTCTACAAAGGAAACACTCAGTAAAAGTTTCTCATTGCTATTAACATTACTTATTTTAATTACTGAATGGTATTGCATGTAATTTATTTAACAGATCCCCTAATAGACATTGCTCCTAAATTTCAAATTGAATTTTAGTTGGGTTTTCTGATTCAGGTTGTTTGGTGAATCAATATAATTTTATGAGGTTTTCAAATAATTTATAATAAAACATGATACACTATATATAAAAATGGTACTAAAACAAAATCCATTTTTATTAAATATCTTAAATTTTATTTATTAAATATTTATTTCCATTTATTAAATACTTTTATTAAGAAATTTCTGCAGAGAAGGAAAATGGCATTCATAAAGATAAATAACATGAATAAAACCTTCACATCCATCTTTTATTATCTTCCTTTTTGTTCAAGTGAACTTGTGATCAAAAGGGGAGGAGCCTCCTCTCACAAGGAACATACAGTTTAGTGTGTGTAACACATGAAACTAATAACCACTAAAAATTCCTTCTCTTATTACATCTCCCTTCACAATCAATTCACTAAATAGCTACTTATAAAATTAAACTTTTAGAAATTCCTGTGTTGCTTTCCACAAGGCTGATCACTACGACCTTGTTATTATAAACAGCTGTGACCATGACCGTTAGGGGCTGATGCCTGCAGAGCTAGTGAAGACCTTCCCTGGCCTTTACACCCACGCAATGTGTTAAATGACCTTGTAAGTTCTTCATACTCTATATTAAATCATTTTCTCTGTGAAATACCTAGAATGGCTTTACAGTATTTTCCCAATTGACCACTGACTGACATACTTTCTTTATTTGTAAATTTTAACAACAACATAGTAAAATTTTGCAGTGTGTATGATCTGGTTGGATAAAGGCACACCTCCAGCCAGGACTTCTGTGTGCATCCCCCAAAATTAGAGAATTACAAAAATTTGGAAATCCTCTTTGCAACTTCCAAATTTAATCACTTACTTATTTGGATGGAAAGTTTTTGTCCTTATCAGTCTCCTTTTTCTGTTGTCTTTCTTCATATAATACTCACTTCAGTACTTCAGTAACCAAATTTTCCTTGCTTCAGAACCATTTTTTGGAGCGGCTTTCTAAATGTTTCTTTTTGGTTGTCAAAATCAAGCCATCATTTGTAAATATCAGAGCCATCATTACCACCTACATGCATATTATTTATCCAGTTCACTGTGTGTATTAATGATATCAATATTTTTCATGCTTCAAAAGCAGAAACATTTAAAAAAAAAAAAAACTTCTCTTTTGCCTTGCTGCCACCGAATCATGACAACTGTTTGTCAAAAACCTACTACAGCTAAATCTTTCTTTTTTATTTTAATTGTCATAATGCCAACCACTTGATGAGGTAACTTCTGCTAAGTAGGTAAGAATTGCAATGCCAGTAATCTTGAATTGCGCTGGAGTACCTGCATCTCAAAGATGCTGTGAGCTGTTGGTGCATACAACTGTAAAGATGTTAGAGAATTGTTTTAAGGCCAAAAGAAATACAGTAAAGGAGAAGAAAAGAGTGGGGGATAGAAATATTTGTCAAAAACCTATTGGCATTCCATAGGTTGTTTTAATTATTCAGTAATATCTTCATTAATCAATGAGCCCTATGAAAGCATGATCCATATATATTTACTCTAAACAATACCCAGTGCTTGGTACGTAGCAGAGGCTCATTGAATATTTATTGAATGACTGAGTGAACATTGTAAACATAATGTCCCAAAGGAAATGATAGCTTGATCACACTCTACAATGGTCAGAATAGCTGGACAATTACATTATTTCTGATGTAATGTTAACAAACTGAAATGTATGTTTACTATAGCCCATGTTGTGTAAGTATCATATCTGTTTGTATTGCCTGTCTCTTGTACTAGACTTTGATTTACACTGTTTCATTTATCTCTGTATCCTTGGTGCTTGCACACTGCACATCATTGACACAACTAAATCCTTGTTTTGTGGATGAATATGTTCAGGTAGAATGCCAAGCTGATCATGACAGTGTCTGAAGAAAGGGTGAGAACTTAAGGGTATTCAGTGTGGAATGGGGAAGAAAATAACATGATGTTTTTAAAAATATTTTAAATGTTTTAATATGGGAGGAATATTAAACTTGCTTTATATTGTATCATATTCTTGAAACTGAGCCAACAGGTGGAAATTCTGGCAGCAAAGAGTAGAAGAGTATGAAACATGAAGCTGAGTATTATTATGCTTATTTTTGGCAATGCACAGACTTATTTAAATATATCTTATTTAATTTTATAATAACAATATGTAGATAACATAGTATTTACATGTTAACAGCTGCATTAATAAAAATGAACCTAGTTTCCGTAGCAAACACAGCAGTTATTTATCATTCAGTATACGATTATAAATATATTCATAATTAGGTAAAATTTAAAGATGTTCTTAATTGTCAGCCAACTCCTATATGGTAATCTAGAGACCCAGGGTCTTCATCTTGTAGCTTTTCACTCTTCTATAGCCTAAAGACCCTTGCATTTAGCCAATGAATTGAGAAAAACATGGAAGATTATATTTGGATAGTTTTAGGAGCTAAAAGCAGTGTACATCGTTCTCATTCAGGTTGTTTTGAAATCAGTCTCATTGCCACAATGTTAACTTCCTGAGAAAGGCACTCAGGCTGTGTGCAACAGGAGGAAGAGTTTAGAATGCATGCATATATCCAGTCTCTATTAGTATATAATTATCTAAGACTTGGAATTTAAGTAGAGTTCTGTCTAATGCCAGAATCACCAAATTCTACTATGGTATGGTGTCATCATTTAAGTGCCAAGAGCTAGTTGTATGTGAACAGATCCCGGATAGCCCGTTACCAGACTTGTGATTAGAGCCATCACCACCACCCATATGTGAATTATCTCCCCTGACTTCATTCTTTGTGTTAATGAAATGTAGAGGTGATATTTATATTAGGTAGCCTCTCAGACAGAATGACCTCTAAGGTCCATATAACTTCAAGATTAAATGCCCAGCTCTGGGTTCTACTTTGCTTAATAGGCAATGAAGCGACCTTGAATGTTTTTAATCTAAGGGCTGGCTGGATAAAATCTATGTTTTAGGAATATTATTCTCATCTGTTGCAGTGTACATTCAACTCTATGAAACAGAGTGACTGAGATTCAGTAGTCTTTTTTGTGAAGAACAGTAAAATATTAAATAAAGTTAATTGAAAGAGAATTAAATTATTTTACTTCATTTAGTATGTACTGATAAATAATCCTTAATAATTTAAGGACTAGTCCAGATTGCTACCATGTGTGAGCTCTAAAATATTTTAATTCCACTTATGTATCTAATTTGTATTTGATGAGTTTGATTCTTTTATTTAAGGAACAGAAAAAATGAAATAATGTTAAATTGGCGTAATAGTTCTTTCTGTCCTTTCTTTGAGATTTCTATTTAAAAAGTCAATAAACTCTTATTATTACTAATTAAAACATTATACTGAACATGCATTCATCTATTTTTTTCCAATTAAGGAAGTTTCCCTTTATGGTAAACAGTGCTATATTTTTACTTCCGTAAGAATTTTTATCCTATAAACTTTCCATGAGTAGTGTTATTGATAGATTATTATTTTATTTTTTCTGTGTAGTCATTTATGTATAAGCAATTTTGTATATTTATACTACCAATCTTCTCAGGCCACTCTATATTAGTTTTTCATATATAATTTTGTCTTCAAGTATTGTATATGATATAATATTGTTACCATTTTGAGGCTAGAAATCACACTTCTAATTATTTTATACTCCAGTATATAATAACTAATATGGAATTGCACATTCAAGCAGTATACAAAAAGAACTTACTAAGTGAATAAAAATATACAGAAAATGTAATCATTTGTAAACATATTATTAAACATCTATATATCGGTACAACATGAAAAAAAACCCTTATATTCATGTTGAGTAGCCAACTCCATTTATGTAATAGAGAATATTTTCTTAATATAATTTAAGGGTTATTTTAACTTGTATAATACAGATGCTAAAAGCAAACGGCAGAGCTTTGGGCAGTGAGGAACTGTACCTTTTAAAGGATATCAATCATATATGAGAAGCATTATAGCATTTGGAAAATGAGAGACTAATTATTGGATAAGCCCAGAAAAGTTCAGTTTCTTTTTAACATACTATTGTTAAGTGATTTGTTTGTGATTCTTATCACATGGACTCTAGAATCATAGATGATAATATTATAGCAAACATCAGTATCTGTCTCTGTATCACTTCTCTCCCCAAACTAAGTTATCCTCTCTCCCTAAATGATCAGTGTCAGCATGACCCTACTGGTAAAGAATTAAGGTACTTTAGTTCAGTATTCTATAATAAGTCATTTTTAGTTCTGTTTTGGAAAATTGACTTGTCATGACCTGAATCCTGTAACAGTGGCAACTAGATCCCAATTTTAAGCCCCCTTTACCTAGATCTCACCAGTCTCTAGGCCTCCCAAATCCAGAGTCTTGAATCCTTTTTTCCTATATTCATTTCCATTGAAAACCCTGCTATCTGCTTACAGACTTTCCTGATGCTAATTGTTTGTTGTCCTGCTTGGTAGAATCTCCAAATGTTGCTTTCTTCTAAACAGCCCTTTCCGTGCTCCAGAAGTGCCTATTGGATTACACTTTTCCTCTGTATTAGACTTCTTTTATAAAGTTATGCCAACTGTTTGCCCAGATTACCAGATCTTTTACTATGCTCTCTCAATCCATATCCATGGGATTTTATGAGTAAAATAAAAACCTAACATTATCTTACTAAATCCTGACTAAAACAATCAGAGAAATGTAAAGAAGAACATCTACATTGGCTGTGGAATTGTGTGGAGGATTCTTTCCATACACTAAATGTTTGTTGTGCATAATACATATAGGGACAGACTGAAACAAAATATTGGCAAAAGTGATTGTGGTGAATAGCTTTCATTAGAGGTTTGACAGAACCCTATCAATATTCATTAACCTGGTTATGTAAGATCTAGAGGCCAGAGAAAACTGGGATAGCTGTGTATCCTCCCCTTGGAATTCCTTTAAGCTTTAGATTAGTGTTCTGGGTGAGTGCCCCAAGAGCACAATGGCCACTGGAAACAGAGAACTGGTTGGAAACATCTCCTTGATGTAGTTAATTTCTTCTGTGATCCACCGAGCAGTATCACCAGAACAAGGGTCCTACATAGTTCCCATTTACCTGGAGTTGATGTCGGGTTAAACAGAAAACTAGAAAGAATAATCCAGCAGTTTTGTCAAATCCAGAGACAACACTTTACTCTTTAGGTCTGTCCGTTGATGAGAATCCTGCAGAGTCTCTATTGGCTTTTGGGTCCTAACTGATAATGTAAATGATCAAATAGCTCTGCAGCTGAACACATTGTTGGAGGAGTCCCTATGCACAGTGAATCATCTCTCCTCTTTTGACAGAAAAACTAGTCTTCTTGTTCATAATTAATAAACATTTTTATTTTTTATTATTATTTTTTAAATTTATTTTTTATCTTTTTTGGAGTATAATTGCTTTACAATGTGTTAGTTTCTGCTTATAACAAACAAAGTGAATCAGCTATATGTATACATATATCCCCATATCCCCTCCCCCTTGAGCCTCCCTCCCACCATCCCTATCCCACCCCTCTAGGTGGTCACAAAGTACTGAGCTGATCTCCCTGTGCTATGCAGTTGCTTCCCACTAGCCATCCATTTTACATTTGGTAGTGTATATATGTCAGTGCTACTCTCTCACTTCGTCCTAGCTTCCCCGTCCCCTCTGTGTCCTCAGGCCCGTTTTCTACGTCTGCGTCTTTATTCCTGCCCTGCCACTAGGTTCATCAGTACCGTTTCTTTAGATTCCATATATGTGCGTTAGCATACGGTATTCATTTTTCTCTTTCTGACTTACTTCACTCTGTATGACAGACTCTAGGTTCATCCACCTCATTACAAATAACTCAGTTTTGTTCCTTTTTATGGCTGAGTAATATTCCATTGTCCATCGACAGATGAATGGATAAAGAAGATGTGGCACAAATAAACATTTTTAAAAAGGAAAATAATGACATTAAACCTATGTATTTTTCAACAATAAATGAAGAATAAAACATTCAAGGGGCATAACATATTTTTAAAAATAACTATTAACTGCAAAAAGCAAAAGAAAGAGTTGGAAAAAATAGGTGATTTAGGAGCTGGATCTTTAAAAAATGAATGTTAGGAAATAAATATTCCACCCAAATATTGAAAAAATTGGACGGAAAAGGGGGCAGATTGTATTACAGAAGTCTCATCAGAGAGTCTATGAAGGATGAAGTTGAGGATCTCTCTCAAATTGCTGAGAGAAGAAAAAGATTAAAAAAATGAGGAAGAGGCCAATAGATAACAAGTAAAATTCCAATTTATAAATAATTGATATTCCTGGAAAAGAGACTGGATGGAATAGAAGGAAGAAAGGCAATATGAAAGATGTATTGAAAAAAACATTACTCAGCAGATTGATGTCTGAACTTTAGGTATCATCCAGGCAACCAATGGGTGGGTGAAATTAACTCCAGAATGGGAAAATTGTTATTATATTAAAGTGCTATTTATGTATGTACATTCAAACAATTTAATAATTCAATATAAATAGTTGTTGAACTATGATTAGCATACAAAACAGAACTAAATAAAATTCCTTTTAAGTATGATCAACATATTAAGATAAAAAGCCAGAAATTATTCCTAATAGAGAAAATAGGTGATATTTTTAAAATCATTAACAAGTTTTACATTGTTGTTTGTATATGCACATTATCCTTCAGAAGCAAGAAATTCTATGTGGAAAGACAAGATACAGCTGTGAGAGAGGTTAAAATTCAGATTAGTGACTAAGTGATAGAGACAGAACACAGTGCAGGAATTCAGAAAAGGTGTACAGTTCAAAGTGGTCAGAGAAATCATCAGTGAAGATGGGACTTATGAGTAAGTTTCTGAATAATTTGGCATCAAAGAGATGTAGGTATACATTCTACTTCTGTCATATTCTAGCTTGAGACCAGAGACTAAATATCTGATTTCCCTGAACCTCATTTCCTTGCCCATAGAAACGGGGAACATGAAACAATGTGGTGTCATGGGCTGCTTTCTAGGACTAAGTGAGATATTGGATGCAAAGCATCTGACACAGGTTCTGATACATGATAAACTCTTGATAAAATTCTCCTTAACACCAATTGTTGTTGTTATTTTTATTTCCTTGGACTATATTAAGGAATGTCTTGGAAGGGTTTGAAGTATAAGCTAAGTGTTTTCATTGGAAGAAACATGATATATGGGGACCAGAGAGAAACATTTATCAGTTATGGGGTATAACCATGCTGTGTATCTGAACTTCAGATGTGATTTGTTTCATTTGGTGTCTTAAGAGTGGCATTGACTTTTTGATCTTTCACATTCTCATCATTCTGTATAGTCTTATATCCAGCTTTATAGAAGCATTTGAATTGCCTCATTTAACTTAAAAAAAGTCCAGGACTTTTTATTTCTATAGCATAAAGTTTAATTGTTATTAAAAATGCAGATATGCCTGGTAAGTAAAGCGCTTTAACATATCTGTGGCCATTTTATATTTTTTTGTTGTAAACATTGGGTTAAATATGACCGAATGCAGATTTTGATGGTCAGGTGTGGGGTGGCAGGTGTGAAGGACAGGAACCATGAAGACATTGATTCGCCAGAATACCCACCCTAGAAAGGGATAGATGTATAGAAGCACAGGCAGAGAACACTGACGACAACCTTGGCTTAATGCTCTGTTTTTCCTTAAATAGGCTTAGGGATGCATCTGAGTCAAACTTACCATGATAAGTTGTGTATTTTGTTTTGTCAGGAAGTAAATAGGAAAATCTTTTCAAGGTTTTTTTGTCTTAAAAAGAGATCGTTTTATACCTGTCATCTCAGGTCATTTGCCCGTGTTCACTGATTCTTGACATAGGGGTCAGAACTAGGCATCCATCAAGAATTTTGTGGCAAAAATGAAGTGCTTTCTTCAAATATCTTCTGACATTTCATTACATCTTAAAGAATTTATGGATACATTTATTGGAGTTATGAGAATACAACAACATAAATCCTGGAGAACTAGAGTTTAAACTAAATCTTAGAAACTTCTTCAATTTTCAGCATTATGCAGAAACCACTTCTATAAGTTGAAATCATTGATTATCAAACTTTTTAAAGAAATGAATATTTTTGTTTGTTTGAATTTTTACAAAGAACGGAACATGTAAAATAAGTTAAAATTACAGGAATTTTGAAAATAGTGTGGGGAGCTTGGAGTTCTTTCTCACCCTTTCCCCTCTGGCCTCAACCCTAGCCCTGCTTGGTGACTCCAGAAGGCCACCCGGAATACAGTATGTTAACCCTCAATATAAATTCATCTTGAAATCTTACAGAGTTTGGGAATTCCTACTCATGTGAGAGAGGCCTTTTTAATTTGGGGCTACCCTATTTTTTTAAATGCATTGCCATATACCTTTTGTTATTTCCCTGTGACTTATGTTCTAGTTCTACCCTAATACTGACCCTACTTTGAGATATTTAATATTTTTACCTCTCTTTGGCTTTATGCCTCTGTTTCCAATTCATTTATGAAAATGCTAGTAATCATACTATTGTGAATGAAAAGAACAGTTGTGTCCCTTTTCCTATACATTGAATATATGCACATAATAAAGACATAAATGGAAGCTATGTTTTGGAAGATTCAACCATATCAGAAATGGGAATTGTGTGCATACACACCCATGCACGCGAGAGGGAGAGAACAGTGAGAAGAATATATTACTGTCTCTAGAATTAATTGTTAGTCTTGCCTATGCCCCATAACACTCTTGGATATTTAAATATCAAATGCACTCACATATTCAAAATTGGAATCTTGCTTCAACTCTCAGTTTGAAGCTAACACAATGCGCTCAGACTCATGATAAGTATTTTACCCTCCTCCTGATGCTTAGTCCTGACGCCTGCAATTGTCTCTGACCCTCAAGTTTGTGTGGCCTGGCACTGGAGAATGCTTTGAAGCTCTGTTGGTTCTTGATGAGAGGAGAATGCGGATTTATAGAAGATTATCAATTGGTAGACCAGAATAGAGAGGTAGGTGAATCAGAAAATCTACTTCGTAGACCAGTATAATAATCTAGAATGAGATGATATATACCTGGATCGAGGTCATATTAGAACTGGAAATCGTGTGTAATGTTGCAAAGTAAAATTCATAAATGTTAAATACTAGTTGTGATGAGGAAGAGAGTAAGAAATGATGTCTCATTCTTAAGCTTGGTTGATTAAGAAAATGTAAAGAGGGAAGTTGGGAATAGGTACCAGTTTTAGTTAATTGTACTTGATATGGATTATGAACTCTGTTAACATTTGAATAAATGAATTGAAACAGAGATGATCTGTCAGTTATTGTAGATGGCAGAGTTTTCCTACATTGAAATTTCAAAGGTGAGAGTTGAAGAATCTGACTCAGTAGCCAATCACTGCAAAAAAAGTTTTGATGTAAAAAGGGAAGATGGCCAAGGAGTGATTGTTGAAGACTTCTGGAAGTCATTGGATTTTTAAAAACGCAGTAAAAGGAAATAGAAATGTGGGGGGGGGGGGTAGGGGAGGACAAGGAGCATGAGAGATTAGGTGAGTGTTTAGAAAAGAGACCTGGAAAGTGCACAGTCCCTGAGGCAAAGAAAGGAGAGCTTCAAGAAGACTCTGTTCTAAAGAAGGTACACTGAGGAAAAGGCCTCATATTTTGCAAGAACAACTGCCATCAATTTGTATAAAGCTACTGCTTCAGTCAAATAGTTTGTCTGTCTTCTACCAATTATTTAATTTCTCATCTTCATGTTTTCATTTCCTTCATTTGAAATCCCTACCTCTTTCTTCACACTTTATCATTAGCCTTTCCTTTTAAAATACCTAAACAAAACTACTATCTTTTATAATTGATACCATTCATTAAAGCTATTAATGAAATGTTGTCATAGTTGCATATCTTGCATTGTTTTAATTTTCATTTGTATAAATGTATGTGTGTGTACATAACTTCATTTAAACATGAAACAGATTATTACATTACTTTTGTTGTATACACCAGAAAAGAGTTTTGATAGGTTGGAAAGTATAGACTTAAAATCAACATCGGTACATATAAAATTTTATCTCTAAACTCTCTCTCTCCCCCTTGGTACCCAGTACCCCTGAATAGCATGAAATAGATCATGAATCATAATATCAGTTGTGTTGTTTTATCCCATATCAGAAATCTCACCATATCAGGAGTACATTCAAGTTGAGAATGTCACAGTAGGGGAACATGAAGTGGAAGTGTTTAGGCAATGATTTGTTTGTACTGAGTTAACTTTTAGGACTTGTTACCTTTCATGTGTCCAACAGCAATTGAAGAAAGAGCCTTTAGTGATTTTAAAAGTGTGAGTAACATTGACTCAAATATAATCTTGCAAGTAAGTTGGGAAGTGTGTGTGTAAGGGAGAAGAAGGAGGTAAAGTGTGTGAGAAAAGGAAGACTGATTTTCTTTGAACGTGTCTCAGAATGCTTTAACTGTTGAGGTTTTGCTTTGCTTCACTGATTGTTACAGATACTTATCTCACATAATCGGGGGCAATACCTAGACCAGGCTGCTATCTGTACAGCTCTCACGTCTACTATGAGCTTCATCAGTTGACTCCACAACCTCTTTTACTTTTTTTTAAGCTTAAAATTTTAGAATAAAATTCCAACCTGGGCTTTTCCATATTTCCATTCTGGAAGTTAACATGCTGCATCATCCAGTGAGAGAGAGAAAAGTGAGCTGGAAAAGGAGAAAGCATAATATCTCTCACTCCAGATATTCTTAGCAGAAAATCTAGAATAAGAAATTCAATCAAAAATTTTAAGGGCTTCCCTGGTGGCGCAGTGGTTGAGAGTCTGCCTGCCAATGCAGGGGACACGGGTTCGAGCCCTGGTCTGGGAAGATCCCACATGCCGCGGAGCAACTAGGCCCGTGAGCCACAATTACTGAGCCTGCGCGTCTGGAGCCTGTGCTCCGCAACAAGAGAGGCCGCGATAATGAGAGGCCCCGTGCACCGCGATGAAGAGTGGCCCCCGCTTGCCACAGCTAGAGAAGGCCCTTGCACAGAAACGAAGACCCAACACAGCCATAAATAAATAAAATAAATAAAATAGTGTTTAAAAAAAAAAATTTTAAGTAACAACAAATATAACAGAACTCTGTGTAACAAGAATTTCCATTTGGGCAGGTTCTTAGAATAAAGTTCATGATAGAGTTAAGGCAATCTAATCAATTATGGACTATAGTGGAGTAAAAGATAGAAAAATAAATCTGGAAATACTAAAGTTGAGACATACTTACCCCTCCTATCTCACCGCTTCCCACTCTTCCTCTCTTTTACCGTGTTGCATGAACATTGTCCTATTTCTCCTTCAACCATGCCAAGCTCTTTTGAATCTCAAGGCATTACATATACTATGCCCTCTATGGACATTGCTCCCCCCACCCTGTTTTTACATGGCTGCCTACTTCTTGTCATTAGTTGAAAGCTCAAAATTTTCCTTCTGTTCCACATACTGCATGTGTGGGCACATACACACAGTCGTTTTCTTCATAGTACTTAAATGTTTAGATTGAAGGATCTTGTCAATTTTTTTTCTTATTTATTGTATGTCTGAACCTATTAGAGCAAAGTTTGTGCAGAGCAGTAACCTTTCTTGTCCTCTCTCAGTATTCCAGTGTATAGATCAGTATCTACTTGGAGTGAGGACTCATTAAGCATTTGTTGAATGAACGTAGCCTTTTACCAAGGCAAAGAACAGAATTGTGTGCCTAGATCCCCAGGAAATGTTTTACAATTGTGTCTTAGTTAATGTTTTCCTAACATTTTGTTGACTTTGGCTGACAGATATTGGCCATTTCTTCATTAGCCAGTAATAAGATGAACAGGACTTAAATAGGTGTATGTCATTACTATGTAGATGAGCATGAGACTGAAGATTACTGTAGATACACTGCCAAGAGGGTAGCAAATTTGTGTTAAATTATGTATAGACACTCTTTTTAACCCTTGGGTGCTGTGTGATATGCATATTTATTATTAAGTTTAGCTTAATGCATTGTTGCCGTTTGCTAAATATATTTAAATCAATTCCTATGTTTTTATGGCTGAAGATAGATGTTGATACACACATGTATAGCAGAGTTTTGGAGGCCAGAACACTTGTTTATGAATCATTGCATATTTAATTGTCAATGATTTGTAGTTAGAAAGCATTTATATTTAAATATGTCCTATATTAGACAACTACCAAATGCCTAAGCCCTACTGCATATTTAAAATTTTCCAAGGATGGTTGAAAGTGTAAGATGGTAATTATCTTTTTCTGATGTGTTGGTGCTATTAAAATCATATCATGATAACTTATCATTTACATATAAATCTTGTTAAAATTTCAAAGCCCTGTGCTGAAAATATAAAAATAAGTATATTTAATATAATTGACATAAGATTGCTATTTTCCACAATTTTTCTGACGGTAATAAGAGAGATCCACTTTTGCATGCCTCTTCAAACAGCATTTTGAATTCTATCAACATCACACTCCTTTTATCCCCAGTAGTTGAAGTCCCAAAAGACTATCTCACCACAAAAATAACATCTGAAATATCAACTCTATGCATATAAATTCAGTTGGAAGGAGAAAACACTTCATGACTTTAGAGATGTCAATTTTATTACAAACTGTTTCTTCTACATAGAGCTATGTGAGCATGTGAGAATATATGTGTAAATTAATGTGAAATTCTTTCATTTTCCATTATAACTCAATGTGCAAAAGAAATATATAAATGCAGGTATACAGTAAAATCAAGAGTCACCACAGACTATATACCTGTTTACATGTGAATTCTTTATACCTTAATTCTAAATTTACCACAGAGAACTCAGGTTAACAAATGATATGTAGGCACTCATCATCCCAAAGTTCAACTCTTCCTTTTTTTTCTTCTTTTCTTTCTTTTGAAATCTTACAAACCAATTAAAAATGTCCTGCCTCTTTCTCTGCTTCCTCCCACTTATTGCATACACATACACAATCTTAAAAACCTGGATTGCTCATTTTTTATTCTTCCTTTGTTTTTAAGCTAATGTTAGCATCATTTTCCTGATTATTCACATTTAAAAGCATGTATTCAAATCTACTTTCTCCTCATCGTACACATCCGTTTAGTAAACAATGATGAATTAAAATCCAAATATGGCATATATGCAGCCAGCTCATTCCAATCTCTCTGTTGGTCTCTGAATCAAGACAATTAGCTTGGATCGCTTTTTTTCAGTTTTTTTTTTTCTTCTTTCCCTGCATGCCAACCAATTTATCCTATGTAACTCACCAGGAATAAAATAGAGCACAGCTATACTTATGATGCATGTCACCCCACAAATGCCCCACGATTCTTCATTACAGAAAAAAGAAAGCCATACTCTGGTTTTTAAATCACACTTTTAAATCAATCAATCGATCATGCTTGTTGCAAAAATTCAAGCTGAAAAATATGTAGAAATAGGGATAAAAATTCTTCTTCAGTACTATCACTTTCCTATAATACTGCTCCCATCTCCGTTAATATCTGATGGTAAACAATTAGGATGGCATGATTCCACATCTAGTTTTGAATATCGTGTGTGTGTGTGTGTGTGTGTGTGTGTGTAAAATAGTTTGTGACCATATTAAAAACAGATACTGGTATGATGAATTCACAATTTACTTTTTTATAATTAAATTGAATTTCAATTTATGTAGCCATTTTTCATTAGAAAAGTAGATACAGTGTTTTGAACATAGAAACCTCTAAATTTAATTGAAAAACAATAAATTTGTTTAATTGAATTGTTTATATTTTATCCATATAAGACCAAATAGTAATTTAAAAATAGTTTAATTTGTGAAGTCATAAATAATTAAAAATAATTAAGATACTTTTTCTCTAAGTATCTTATTTACTGATAGAATCAAACAGAGGTTTAGATTAGTTGCTCAATGAATACTTGAATCATTTAATGTATGATACTTTAGGTATCATTTTAATTGATTTAAAGGACTTGAGGACATAGAACAATATTTTAAATAAAACATATTCTGATATATTTTATCAACAGCATTGGACAAAGTGATCTTTATTGTATACATGGTACATAAGGAAAAATGACTTTCCTTTTTTTTCTTGTTACCTTTCCTATTCTATACTCTGATGCCTGTTATTAAAATTTAAAGATAAATATTTTTCCCAACCTCCCTGCATAGTTCATATGCACAACTAAGATTAAGAATTACTGCCTTTCTATGGTATGCACTTAAAACACTACTTAATATTTGTGAATTAAAATGTATTTTTCAGGTTGATTTGAAATCTATCCAGAGTTTATGGAGAACTCTTACAACTCAAAAAATTTCACAGATGAATAATAATGTTGAATATTTTTTCATGTGCTTGCTGGCCATTTGTATGTATTTTTTAAAGAAATGTTTATTCAAATTCTTGGCCTATTTTTATTTTATTTTATTTTATTTTATTTTTTAACATCTTTACTGGAGTATAATTGCTTTATGTTGGTGTGTTAGTTTCTGCTTTATAACAAAGTGAATCAGCTATACATATACATATATCCCCCTATCTCCTCCCTCTTGCATCTCCCTCCCACCCTCCCTATACCACCCCTCTAGGTGGTCACAAAGCACTGAGCTGATCTCCCTGTGCTATGAGGCTGCTTCCCACTAGCTATCTGTTTTACATTTGGTAGTGTATATATGTCCATGCCACTCTCTCACTTCGTCCCAGCAAGTCCATTCTCTACATCTGCGTCTTTATTCCTGTCCTGCTCTTAGGTTCTTCATAACCATTTTCTTGTTTTTTTTTAGATTCTATATATATATGTGTTAGGATACGGTATTTGTTTTTTCTTTCTGACTTACTTCACTCTGTATGACAGATTCTAGGTCCATCCACCTCACTACAAATAACTCAATTTTGTTTCTTTTCATGGCTGAGTAATATTCCATTGTATATATGTGCCACATCTTCTTTATCCATTCATCTGTCAGTGGACACTTAGGTTGCTTCCATATCCTAACTATTGTAAATAGTGCTGCAGAGAACAGTGTGGTACATGTCTCTTTTTGAATTATGGTTTTCCCAGGGTCTATGCACAGTAGTGGGATTGCTGGGTTGTATGGTAGTTCTATTTTTAGTTTTTTGAGGAACCTCCATACTGTTCTCCGTAGTGGCTGTATCAATTTTCATTCCCACAAACAGTGCAAGAGGGTTCCCTTTTCTCCACAACCTCTCCAGCATTTATTGTTTGTAGATTTTTTGATGATGGCCATTCTGACTGGTGTGAGGTGATACCTCATTGTAGTTTTGATTT